>NW_026000119.1:7922203-8077280 GCF_001458135.2 Marmota marmota marmota | reverse complement strand
GGGGGGGGGGGGGGGAACGGCAAAACAAATCATGGGAATAAGGTAAAATCGGTTGGTTGCTTATTGTCTCGAAGAGTTCAAGGACTAGGTCATCTTGAATTTTAATTGGTATAAAGCAGATCAGGAAAGAACTGATGGGCAGGAAACTTTCATAGGATGGTTTGGGGAAACGAAGGCTTTAAGGGCTCTTGAGCACTGAGCAAGGTTGGGGTAAAAGTTCTTGGTCCTATAAGAAGCAAACACCAAAAAGGATTGGACATATAGGAACTTGTGCAGAAGAGTAAATGTATACAAAAAAAGCTGTAGGAAAACCTTAATCCCACAAAGTAGAAAAGGTATGAAGTCTCAGATTAGTGACAATGCATGAGTTTGGGTAGATGAGGGAGCCTCCTGAATGTTACTAGATGGTCTGTAGAAATGGACTCCTTGATATCCCTGCCATGATAATTATCTGGGTTTGTTACTCAACTACACTCCCCATATCAGGCTGAATACTACTCCCCCCACCCTCCATTGTGGCTACCAGAGCCCTATTTGAGAGAGCCTAGAATGTGGCTGCAGATCTCAGACCCTCCAAAGAGTTTAAACATTCATGTTCTGAGGCAGGTAGATTCTGGTACCCTTAGACTTCATGGGGTGAAGGGAATTCGTTGTTTAAATGGTTCCTAGTCCCAACCATACTGTGTACTTGAACACTTATTCTTCATTTAGCTCCGTATTGTAGGTCTTGGCTCAGCATGGCTTTTGTAAAGCTGGTCAAGTGGCTTAATATCTAGGTTAGAAGCTTACTAGAAATACATCCAGCAGAAAATAGTGATCTGTATTTTCCTCTAAGGAGGGGTGGCTTCTGCAGTAGACTGAGTATACTCAGTTTAGTGAGTATACCCACAACTTCCTTAGTTGTGAACGGAGCTGTCACTTCAGCGTGGTCACCAATGGCAACAGAAATAGATCAGAAAGCTGACCATTCTCAAGTAGGTCAAGCACCAAATTGCCAAGCTCTTCTTTAGAAGGTGGCTATATCAAGTAGACTAAGCTTGTAAGTATCAAGGGACAGTAAAGTTGAAGCTGGACTTCTTTTGAGGTGGGAACTGAATAGGAAATCTACCTGAAATCAGAAGGCCTAATAGTCCTACACGTGCAGAGTTTGTTCAGTGTCTATTTACACATTTCAGCCAAACTTTGAGCAATGGGTCATTTCTCCCCAAAAGTCAGTCTCTCTTCCTTGGTCATTCTCAGTTGTAAGTCTGCTGACTTTACCTTTTATTGGAGCCTTCCACTCCTACCCACTTGCTTGTGACTACAGTGACTAGTTCATAAAATGGGATGTTATCTAGATGGGCATGCCATTATAAATCGGACACTGTTAGAATTGGCTAATTTCCAGAAGAGCTTTTTTGGAAGAAAAACGAGGTCTCAAGCACTTGCTATCAGGGAGTGCCAGAATTTCCTGTTAGGGGTGCCTCATCCTCGAGGATAAACCCAATGTCATGGAGGATAGACAAAAGAAATCAGACTCTTGCTGAAGCTGAGTCCTTTGAACCAGTAAACTGGAGTTACCAGCATTTGGACTTCTCAGATGAGTCAAAGAACTGAGACAGTGTTTGGTTCTTTGTTTTTTTTGAGGTCACTTGCAGCCCAAAGAACTGACTGTGCTGCATAGACCTACTGACGGGTTCTTAGAACAATGCCTCCTGTCTCATAAGCCTGTTTCCAAGTAGAAACTAAAAGGAGGGATGTCATTGACACAAACTCATCACTGGAGTCTTTCTTGCCTTACAACTTATCTTCTGCCTTCTCCCACTGCCCACTGTAACTTTCCTTCAACTTCAGCTATATACATCAGCTTAGGGTTGATGCTTACCTGGTAGCATGACCCAAAACATCTTAATAGTGCTGAACCCCTATTGATCATATACTTCTCAATATAAGGCTACTGAATGTGTCCAAGTTACAATGAGAAAAGGAAGTACTAGGAGATACTTCTGGCTTCAATTCTCATCAACTCCCAGTATATTAACATAGCTCAACTCAGATCACCGTTATCCCTACAATAACAATGACTCAAAATGAACCAATGGCTTAGGACCTCTTCTACCCATTGGTTTCTGGATCCACGTGGCTTATTAGAAATCTCGGTTCCATAACAATGTCCCTTTCAAGATACATAGGGCATCCTGATTGAAGATCTTCTAAGCATTCAGTGTATTTACTGAGTTAGTGCTTCTGTGTACTCTGAAGGCTTATAAATGTCCTAATAGGCTACCTGCTCTCAAAGATGTTACATGGTCCAATAGTGGATTCCATAATCCGCAGTCCAGCTGGGCAAAATATTTGTGGTTGTGGGCCCCGGGGCATAGGGCCCCTTTGTCTGTTTTTTGGCAACGGAGCACCCTCTACATTAGTCCAAGAACGGTATTCATTAGCCCAATGTTTTCCTCTGACATCATGGGCAAACACCTGGTATTTTTCTTTTTTGATAATACCCAGTTTTGTTACTTGTTTTAAACCCCCTCCTATGGGGCAATTCCTTCTAAAATGTCCTACTTGACCACAATCTGTTTTTGGCCTGGTACCTAAAGCCTGTTGTGCTGCAGCTGCCAACACTGGTTCATTAATATCTCTACACAATTTAATGTATGCATTTAAGTCTTTATATTTCCAAGGCCTAATAACCTCCCTATACCATCTATTGGCTTGTTCATAGACTAGTTTTATTAATGACATCGCTTGTTCTACATCCCCAAAGACTCTGCTTGCTGTTTGTATAAGCCTATCCACAAACTCTGCATAAGGTTCATTAGCTCTTTATATTACCTTAGATAATTGACCTTGTAAAATTCTACACATCCTTTTTATGATGTGAACCCACCAGTGAGATACTTGTGGGCTATCAATGCATAGAAGTGGGATTCCATACTGAACAAGGGCTTACTGCCCAACAATTACAGATGTCAGTACCATGGCATCAGTTTTTTTCAAAAAGAACCTGTATTAAGTGGCAGGAGGCATGCTCTAAATCTGGATCAACTGATGGATAGCAAAGGGACTTAGGCTTCTTGGAGGGAAGATATAAAGGGCTGACTGTTGCTGGAGTTTTCTAGTTTCTCCACTTGGGTCCATCCACAGCTGTTGATGGCACCCCTTCTAATCTATGTCCATGAAGTCCTACTTAGATTCAGCCAGACTCCTGGTCATTTTAGATCAAGTCCTAAGATTCTGCAACTATCCTGAAAAACTGCTTATGTAACAACTGCCATTTTTATGGCACAATGGGATTACAATAATACACACCTATGAGTGGATTATAGAAGTCCTGGTTGAAACCACCAGCAGGAAAGATAACTCGGCACCAAAATTGGGTATCTACACGTGTCATTATTACCTGGTGACGAGTTGGTTGCACTAATAGTGCCTATTGGAGTGTCATATTAGTACTTTCTTTTCTTTATTTTTGAAAGGTAGCTTTTCACAAAAGGACCAAATCCCTAAGCTCTGATCTAGGTATATTGAAACCCACCCATGAAAGTTATAGGAAATGTGTCTCCATTGGTCAGGATTTGGATCAGCCCACTGTCAGGAGCTGTGTTCAGTCACCTGAAAAATCAATGCCAGAAATATCCCCGCAAGGCACCCTGGGAATAGATACCTATCTAGGTTGCAGGTATCATCCTCCCCAGTAAGGGGTACAATTTCACGAGGTGGTCTACATCACAGGGAATGGAGGCCCAAGGAGTATCCGAATTCCCCAGACATATGTTTGTCACAAGGCAGAGACTCCCTTGATGAATTCAACACAGGGACAAAGACTTGACAGCCTCTGTGGCTGTTCCATTTTTACCTCCAGGCTGTTCCACACTAGAAGGCTTGTATCATCGTCCTGGTTGCATGTACTTGTAGTAATTGTATCAGTATTTGCAGTGGTTATAGGTAAGGGGGATGACTTCTCCACTAGAATGTCTTTAGTTGGATGGCCCTAGTGAGGGACTTGACTGCCTCTGTGGCTGTTCCTTCCACTTTATACATTTGTTCTTGAACCATGTCTTTCTACTAGCTCAAGATATAGCATTAAAGCATGAGGCCATAGGATCTAGATATTAACTGATCATCTGTTTATCCTATGCTTTCTCCTATGTGTGTATCTCCATTCCTGGCCGTTCAGGTAGCGGGAGCAGAGGTGTAATGGCAAACATACTGGGACTGAACTGGAGTTGGCCAACAGACTGCAGCACTCAATCATATAGCAAAGCTCTGTTTCTTGGGACACCTTGGTCTAAGGTGGGAGAGCTAAGGATTTGTTGGCAAGAACTGGTAGTCATTGACTGGATGGTGCTAAAGAAACTTATGTGCAGCTCTGTATGGAGGCAGTTTTGGGGGAGACATGTTCAACTAAAAGGAAAGGATCCTAAAGTGGCTCTGGGCAAGAGAGGACCTCAGTTGGGGGGATACATGCTGAAGGGCTAAAGCAGGACTCTTGCTTCTCTTACACTTGTTCTATCTCAAGTCTCTCATGGGCAAGGAAAAGAGTTCCTGTCACAGGGATGGGATGGCTGCAAAACAAAAGCTATAACAGTACCACAAAAGACCAGACCTACAGCTGAAAGAGTCGGGGCAGGGAGAGTTAAGCCCACCAGGGGTAAGAAAGATAGAGCCAGGGCTTTATAGAGGTACAGATCAAAGGGAATTGGTTTCAGTGTGGGAGTATTATCGTAGTGTTTGCTGCTTCATGATATAGGTTGGAGTAGGCAGGCTGTCTGGCTCTTAGCTGGTCACTCCCATTTCCGATGCTGTGCTGAACTTGAGACGGAGCTAGGCAGGAAGCCAAATGAACCAGGCATCATCACACCAGTAGGGTTGCTACTGGGAGTTCCTAATGCCAGGCTTTCCTGCCTAATGGCTTCAACATCACTTTAGTTCATGCGCAGATCACGGATGGCTTCCCGTACTCCTGGTAAGTTGGTGAGTGGATTGTCACAATAGTGAACAATTTCATGTTTTTAGAAAACAACTGCCTGACTAGCATGGTAACTTTTCAAAACTACTGAATTTTTGGCACAGAAACAGAAGGAATAAATGCAAGATTTAATGTATCTTCGATGGTCTCACCACCTGTGTATCTTATTGTATACATCAAGTATGTTAGCCTTAGGTTTGTTATTCTACTTCTGGATGATCAGAGACAAAACATAGCAAATTATTAAACATGAAAAAATGAGCTGGCATTGTGGAACATGTAGAGATGGCAGCTTGTTGACATCTTCTGCATTTGATATACACCCGACTTTGAACACCAGCTCATCTTGGTGCTCTCAATATGTATCAATATATAGTGATTTTTTTTTTTCCTTGTATAGGGAAGTGGGGGATAAGTCTTGCCAGACAGAATCTCACAGCTAACTTTAGTTACTAAGAATTACCAGTGAGCTTGGTTCATGGAAAATCTTAACCTTTGGCTCTTCCAGGAAAATAATCAGGGTTTTTGGGAATAACTACAAACCATTAGTTGTAACTTAAATCTAGTTCTTGGAGTACTAGATGGGCTCTGCCTCCTTGGGTTAAGGTCTGTTTTTACATCTAGAACTTATAGGCAAATAACTTAACGTAACTCATCAGAAGTGGGACGTCTTTAATCAGCTTAGCGTATTTCACTCAGATTCTGGACATGACTAAAGTTACATAGAGAATGCATCTTTCTGCAGTGCATATGGAAGATGCAGCAGTACTAAGTTTGAATTGGTTCATGTTGAATATTCCATTAGTGTGAAAATGTGTTTTTTCCCCATATTAGTTTGGCTCTGTATTGGGATCCTCCCTGGAATCGGTGAATGTATAAGGCCAACTCTTGTCCTGTATCTGGACCACTGAGCCCATAATGGCAATGTTTTCCCTTAAGTAACAAGGTAGAACCAACTTTGAATCCTTTAGACATTTGTGTTTGGGATAGACGGAACTACAGAAACTACCATAGGTGAGAGCCCACACTTGACAGGAAACCATTGGTGCTAGAAAAGATGGTGTGTAGCTTAAAACAACAAAAAAACTAAGTCTAGAAACCAGGAAACGCCCTAGATGTGTCAAAGTTGAGAAACACCAAACATTTTTAGGTTTACAGTACTCGGAGCTTGGTTATGGTGGGCATTTTCTTACTGGAGACTGAACTCTGAGGCACTCCAGCAGTGAGCCTACATCACCACCCCTCTTTGAGAAGGGATCTTACTGAGTAGCTGAGGTTGGCCTTGAGCATGTGATCCTCCTTGCTTCAGCTTCCTGAGTCACTGGTATCATAGGCGTACACTGCCATGCTCAGCAATGATGGGCATTTCAGTCAAGTAGAAAGGGATCATCTTCCTCAAGTCCTCTTGAGCTTGTTACAGGCTGGGATCTAAGAGAATGAAGTGGAATTCATGAGAGAATGCACATCGGATCATAAACCTGTAAAGAAATGGGAAAGAGTGGTACATCAAGAAGCTGTAGTACAGGTTTAATGATGCCTTGGCCAGTCTCAAGGGAGTGCTGGCAAGTACATGGCCCAACAATTACTCTAGCATCCTAAAATGCATGACCCTCATATATCCAGTTAGATGAAGAATTGAATGAGTGTGCTACAGGGAAGGAATGTCCTTTCAGCTGAAGCAAACGCTGAAGGTGACACCTGGAGGCTACTGGCAGTGGTCCCAGAAGCCAGGGCAATGTCCCTGGAGAATCCTAGGGTGTTCTGTTTTCTAAAGCCAATAATATGGTCTTTTGCATCTTACATGTGAGTATACTTGACAGTTTTCTTGCTCGATCCTTCCTTTCCTACTGAGCCCCAAAGTTGCAGTCTGATTTAGATACTACAAACTTGGCAAGCGAGACAAACCACGAAGGGACTGGAATTTGTCTTATCGTAATTAGGAAGCAGTATAGTAGCGCCTCTGCACTTTCTGCTAACAACTTTGTTCTCAACCTATTGAATGTGAAGGAATTGGGAAACGCAGAATCCAGTCTGGGAGTTCAATCTTCAGAAACATCTAGGGCACAGGTCGGCAATGGTCTGTTTCTCAATGTCTTCTGAAGCTTGTGAAATTCGCTGTGCCCACACAACAGTAGATAAAATCTACTCTTGGGGGCTTGGGATCTAGCTTGGTAGTAGAGCACTCATCAAGCATGCAAGAAGCCCTGGGTTCAAACCCCCACAACCCCCGCAAAACAAAATGACAAAACCAACCTAATTGTCAAATGGCTAGTATGTGATGCATAACATACAAGACTTTAGGAGTTTTTTATCCTACAAAACTGCAAGTTTCGTTCTTTGACAAGTTCCTATTTCTCATGCCAATCCCATTTTACTGTTATGTATTAAAATAGTTTTAGTTGTAAAATAAACATAATACCTTTGTTGGGATTGGACCCAGTGTCTCGCATATGCAAGGCAAGCACTTTACCCCTGAGCTACAACCCCAGCCCTATTATGTGTCAAGATTTCAAAGAGTGAGAATGTTTTTCTGTTCTTGGTTTATCTCTAACAAAATATCCTCCAGGCTCATCTGTCACAAGTGACAGGATTTCCTTAAGTTTGAATGGTGTTAGATTAAGATGTAGTATATTATCTATTGATGGGCTGTCAAATTGTTTCTATATATTAATTAATATGAATAATACTGCAAAGAACATGACAGATTTTTCCTTTGGGTTTATACTCAGAAGAGGGATTGCTGGGTTTCATGGAAGTAAATTTCTTCACCATGCTACTAACTTCTTTACCCCACAGAGGTACACCAATCTATATTCCCACCAGAAGAATAGTATTTTTACTACCATCACCAAGTTGATTCTTTGGAGGTCTGGGGGAGAGCCACCTTACCAGGAGATACTTGTGGATTTAGCTTATATTTCTAGAGCTCGTATTGACTAGATTTCGAGCATTTTTCCATATATGCCTGTTGGTGGTTAAGTCGTCATTGGAGAAATTCAATTTGGTTTCTTTGCCCAATTTTAAATCGGGTTATTTCCTTGCTATTGAGTTTAGTTCCTCATAATCTGTTCACTAACATTAAACTTGTGAATATTTTCTCATAGGCTGCCTTTTTGTTTCACTGAATCTTTACTGTGCGGTAAAGTGTTCACTTTGCCTGTACTTCCGGTGTTTTAACAATTGTGAAGCCATCAAGAAACTACTAATCCTTCTAGGAGTCCTACAGTTTCAGGTCTTATGCCTTTATCAATTTTGAGGTCTTTTCTTTGTATAGACATAACTTATTTTGGGGATAGATGTCAAGTTTATCCAAAACTTAAGGATAGATTGTTATGACATCTTGGTGCTCCTAAAATTAGTTGGCCGTATATTCTAGGTTTTCTGTTCCAGTGGTCTGTTTTTACACTGTTCTAATACTGTAGTTACTTCTTAGATCAGGTATTATGCCTCCAGCTTCACTGATCTCAAGTTTGCTTTGGCTAGTATGAATTTTAGGATTTGTATTCAACTTCTAAGAAGTTGTCCATTGGAGTCCTGGTGTTACCGCTGTTGACCGGTGACGAGTCCTTGCTTCCCCAATGTTGAAGAATAACACCAGAGAAGCACGCCAAGGCAAGGTCAGAGTAGAAATTAGTTTATTAAAGGACAGCAGAAAAGACTCTTCCCAGAGGAAGAAGGGGACCCAAGAGGTGGAATCCGTGGAAGTGCAGGAAAGGGGAAATAACAAGTAGACAGAGATGGAGCAATCCTTACAGTGCAGGGAAGAAATGAGGAAGTTCCCCAAAGCAAAATGGCTTTGGCAGCTGCTGGGAGTCCCTCAGTCTCTCCTTTTACTTACAGATTAGCTCCTATGGTTAGATCCAATTCCAGGCACACTGGAATATCTCCTAACTTTCCAGTAGAGTCAGTTTGTGTCTGCCTTAGGTCTTGAAGGGAGAAGGGGGTATGTACTTTGGCCCAAATTTTCCTCCTGGCATTTCCTGGAGAGGTAATATATTTGGCTTGCCTATTGGGGCAGATGCAGAGAGGCCAGCAGATGGAGATTTTGAGGGTCCTCCTGATTCTTTTTCCTCAGTGAGTCCCCAAGATTTTCTCTTCATAGCAAATAACATAGCTAAGTCTACTTTACACTGTTGGCATAATTTAGGATTTTCCCTTAGAGCAAAGAAAACCTGAACATATGGCACCTCACACCATTTCCCTTTTTTGCAAAATTTATCAAGCTGTAAAATTGTATTAAAATTGATACTTCCCTCTGGCCAGGTTTCTCCATCAGAGTTTGTATTGAGGCCAGGCCAAGAAAATGAGGCGCTTTTTCTTGAGTGTCTGAGGGTCGAATCTATCCCAGTTTTTCAATATGCAGGCTAGTGGTGCACCTGGCGTATTGGAGAGAAGCTCCCATCTGAGTGAGAAGAAAATGGGACTCAGGCGCCCGCGCCGCGCTGGAGAAAACTTCTCATTAGGGACGTCTCCCTAAGCTTGAGCTTCCTAAATGGTCCAGAAAACCCGTCTCTCACCTTGCTTTGCCAAGGGTGTTTCTGGTCCCCTTTGGCAAAGTGCTAGGGTCTTAGTTTGCCCTGTGCCAGAGACCCTGGGAGGATTCAGACTTAAGGGCATTACTGCTTATCCTCCCGGCCACTAAAAACCCATTGCAAAAGAGAATCATGCACTCTTTTGTTGCCTTTGCTCTGTAGACTAAAGGAACCGCCTAAGGGTGAGGGAAATCTACTGGTTGTAAGGTACTGGTTGTAATCAGAGATTACGGGAGGAATGGATTCTAAAAATGCCTTGCTCTAGCAGCTTAAAGAGAACACAGCACACTTTAAACATCAGAGCAGTAAAACAGACTAGTGAAAGTTACCTATGCATCTTAGGGAACCTGGGCAGATTTTACTAATTATCTCATGCCTTTCTCTCAGAAATGTCAGCAATTCAGGTTGTAGGACTGACCTGTGAAGGAAGGGGAGCATCCAGGAGGGAATGGATGCGGGGTTGGGAGTGTTGTGTAGCCCATACGGAAGCAAATGTAATTGGGGCTTTCCCTCACTGCCATTTATCTACCGATCACCCTAGATACCCCTGAGGGCTGTCGGGAGGGGGCTCAAGAGAAAGGAACCTTAGGAATACGTCTGAGTGTAGCCCAGACTGGAATTCTGCAGTTGTTCCAAACTCCTTCCTCCACCTCCACGCATCGGAGGCAGATCGGGATTCAGGACACTGTACTCACACCAATTGCTCTCCCGGCCCAGACAGAAAAGTTGGAAGCGGCTTTGACAGAACCCAACATGCCTGCTCTGTATTGAACAGGTGATTGAGAGCTGCCTAGGCAGGGAAACATCTCGACCGAGTCTTGAAGAGTGGTGGCTGCACTAATTGCGTTTAAGTAGCCGTCGGGTGCCCACTTTACCCTCCAGAAAGAGAAAGATGCACCTCTGATAGACATGGGGTGCGTGGAGAGGCGCTTTCCTTGGTGTAGAATCTCGGTTGGGAACCTCCAATATGTTATCCCTGTTGACAGGTGACGAGTCCTTGCTTCCCCAGTGTTGAAGAATAACACCAGAGAAGCACACCGAGGCAAGGTCAGAGTGGAACGTAGAAGTTTATTAAAGGACAGCACAAAAGACTTCTCTCGGAGGAAGAAAGGGGACTCGAGAGGTGGAATCCGTGGAAGTGCGGTTGTTTCCCCTTTTTATAGTTCTTTCAGGGATGGAATGTAGGTGGGAAGGCCTGAGGGGTGGGACATAGGTGGGCCAAAGTAATCTGGGCAGGAGGGACTTCATTAACATTTCTTTGGGATGGGCTATCTTCAAATCTGCTGGGGCTGTTCATTAACATTTGTTTGGGATGGACTTTGGGCCTAGGGCTTTTCTCAGGACTTCATTAACATTCCAGTTGTCCTGTGTTTCCTGGAATTCATTCTCAGCATGGCCTCCACTTTACATTTCACTGGCTATTAGACCCATCTACCTAACTACACCAACTACCTAACTTTAAATCTGGCTTCACTGGTAGGGATTGTATAAAATCTTAGGGCAATACACTTTAACAATATTCTCAATTCAATTCATCTTAATTGCATCTTCAACTTCTTTAAGTTTTTTAAATAGACTTTACCCCTCTAGTTATTCCTATTTTTGACACTTTAGATGGGGCTATTTAATTTTTTTGAAGTTTCTTAACCAATTTTGTCCCATTATCCTAGATATGGAAACCTACAAAAATTATACATTATTACATGATATAGTATAAGCTCTAGGTTATAATTTACAACCTATTTTAATGTATATCAACTTCATTGAATATTTGCAGGAACTTATTTGCAAAATAGTTTTCAGTGAGTCAACTGTTCTGGTTCTAGCAGTTTCCTGAAATCTTCAGGACTTTCTACATAAAATTGTCAGAAAAGGGACAATTTTCTTTCAATCTTAATGCCTTTTAATTTTTCTTGCTATAGCTAGGAATTTCAGTACTAGATTGAACAAGTTACAAGAGTGAGCACCCTTGTTTCATTCCAGATCTTGTGGGAGAAGACTTTAACTTAAGCCCATAGCTATCATTTGGATAATCAGATATGATCTTAAGTATAGAAGGAATGTTCTTGACCATTTCTCTTTTCCATGAAAGGATACTGAATTGTCAAATGCTTTTTCTGCATCTATTAAGATGATTTACTTAATACTGAGTAGTTAGGCATACTATATTCCAAGTCTAGATGGCTTGGATCATATGGAAAATTATTTTCATTGCCTTGGTTAAAGGTAGGTCCAGATTGTCTTTAGTCTCTATTCTGCCATTTGAAAAGCCTATGCAAAAAACTTAGTTTTCCCCAGTCCTGAAGCTGAGCTATTCTAGGCCTCTACTGCAGGTCCCCTAGGCTGGGGGTACTCCTTAGGTAGGAACAGTTCTGAGTCCTCTCGGGCATAGAGAATCCAAAGTGTTCTATCCATGATAGGGAAATACTTTAACCCTTCGCTTGCTTCATAGCAATATGAATGTCTTCAACTTTGAGACTTCAGAAGAAAAATAGGAAGAACCTATAGGAGCTTCTGCCTGAAACAGGTGAAGAAGTTTCTCAAATAGTGAAGTCTGATCTTCAGACTGTAACGTACTTAAAATGGACCATGGAAATTTTGGAACTATCACATTAATGCAATGTGGAAAAATCAACTGCTAGACCAAATCTTAAGCAGAGCTAGCCCTGCTATCGAGCAAGACCTCCAATAAACCCTGAGCTTTCTACAGATGAGTGCTTTTATGCACTTTGATATCGGGTTCCAAACCATGCGCTTTGAAGGTCTTGGTTTGGAACCTGATATCAAGGAAATGGCCAATAGAACAAGGAATCCAAAAGCAGAGTGGAAGACAATAAGTGATTAGGACCTGGTGAAAAGGATAAAGCATAGGCTGTATGGGATAGGTAGCTGGTGATATGGGCCCCAGTGATCCTTGCTTCCTGATATTAAGCACCTTCCCCTTAACGATAAATTGGATCTTGATGTGACTTAACATTTGAGGTATATCACTTTTGCCATTATTATCAAGACTGTAGCTTCTGTCTTGGTCTTTAATTGTCCAAGGAGATACAAGGTTCATTTTGGGTTGCACCCTGCTTGGGCCCAAATACCATGCCTGGCATGGAGCCAGCTATCCAACAGCTGGGAGAATTTGAAGCTGTAAGTTATCTTGGGAGCAGACATTCTTGGAGGTGACAACTGCCATGAGTGAAATTGAAAACTGACTTGCTGCCAATTAAAACTTTAAATAAAAATGCATCTGGCCAATGGTGTGAGTGCAACCTTATATGAAAACTTGGACCAGAAATATTTATCTGAACTGCCTTTTTTAACTTCTTACCCTTAAAAACTGTACTAATGTCTTGCATCGTCAAATTTGGGAAAACTGACAAGATTCTGTGAGGAGTTATTGGCTCAAGTCAATTAGTGCTAGGAAGGGATGACAATGTTGTCTACATAGCTCTGTTAAAAGGCAAGAAATAGTTTGTTTAAATTGTGAGGCAGATGGGTCACGTTATTAGACTTGGTCTAATCTTCAGGCACTCTGTTCATCAGTAAACTTTCAAAAGTTTCATGTTCTTACTCTAGCACCTGTGGAAGGCCAGGTGATTAAAAACTAAGGCTCAAAATTTCCTCAGACATGACCTAAGTGCTAGCCAAAAATCTAATTTTGACTTGAGTCCAAGTAAGAAATGGTGGTAACTTGGAGTCAGGTGGCAGAATCATAAATAGAGCAATGAACTAGTTCAAGGGATGTTGTGAAGTGTAGTCAACAGAATTTGACTCTCCTGAGTTTCTTACCAGGAAATCTGAAGATACTCTATTATTCCCTCTGGTATCTGTCTATGGCCAAATATGGCCATTCTTGAGAATAACAGTACAATGATAGACTTGTATGGGAGAAGTGATTAGTAACGCTCATGACTAATCTGAGGACTACATAACTAGGTTTGTTGGATGACTTACCATTTCTCAGGAAGTATCCCTCAACTCCTTGGTGACATGTCCTTTCATTCACTAGAACAGTTCTTCAGAATTAAGGACTTCATCAGCAAATATAAATACGTGAATGTTCTTGCCAAGCAAAACTACTAGCAAAAAAGGCAAAGATACATAGGCTTCCAAATTTTATCAAATGACAGCTGTTTAACAATGCAATGCATATGAAAAGCTGCTGGGTGTTCATTCTCACACTGGTAGTAGACACTCAATATCTGAAGTCTCCCAACTAAATTTCTGTTAATTTAATCACTAAGCTAAATTTTAGTGGAAACAGTTCTAATTGTATGTGTTCATATTTTCTTGAACAAAATTCTCACTGGTAACCTAGAATTTTTTTCAAACTCAAAGTTGTTAAATTGGTGCAACTTACGGGGAGCAGGGGAGGGGGAATGGAAGTCAAATAACTTATTCTGTCTCTTCCCCACCCTCCCAATACTTAAGCTAGCTTCCTCAGGGATTCCATATAGCTTGAGCATTCTCTTGTGACACTGGCTGCTTACTCATTGTGGGTCGGATGGTTCCAGTGATTGGAGGACGCCTCACATTAGGGACCCAATAGCTTGAGGTCCTTCACAAGACCTTACTGAGCTTCTTAGTATTTCAAATTCCCTTGGAGTCTCACTGGATACTGAGACAGGAGACAGTCTGAGAAACAGTGGGGATCTGTGGTACCTCCTGGAAATACATCAGACTGTTCCTTCTGTTCTACTTTCACTTTGCAAACTACAGAGGTTACAGGTCAAACTGTCCTTATGGTTTGGCTGCAACATGAGATACTGATGACTTGATACATAGTGCTTGTGTTCAGATATGGAACAATAGGGACTTGGGGATACAATCTTCCCTTGGTCTTCTGGGTTCTTAGTTTTGTGGTCTTCATGTTTTTGTGAACTGAGGTTTCTCTTCAAATTCGTCTTGTGATCCTCAGTGCTCAACTTGCCCTTTAATGTTCAGTGGAGTTACAATAATATCATTGAGTGTTAACTGACAGTTGTTGACCACACTGTATTGAGCCTTTCCTCTGTCGCTACTAGAAATGGGCTAGGAGAGAGCAGACTGCCTGGGAGACCCATATGGATGCCCAAACTCACCTTGTAGAAATGCCACTATTGGACTAGAGATGACGGGAAGAGCTATGCTCAGTTCTGTTAGGTTCTTGTCATGAAGTGTTTGAGGCAAGCTCATCTCACTAGTCCCCATTGAAGGGTCTAATCTGATTACCCTTGAATGTTCCACTACAGAACTTCTCAGTGGGAGGGATTTGGTCCAGTATCCTTACTGGAGCCTAGTACTAAAGAGGACTGTATTGTCCAGTACTACCAAGTTGTTTGGATGACTGGTATAAGTGAGCTAGTGTATACCTATTTGGTTTTGAACATGGAGCAGCTTTGAATAAATCTCAACTATAACTTAATACTTTCTCTATTACTACTTTAAGTAAGGTACTAGGTGTCCATAGGGATGGTCTTGTTCAGAATCGACCATGGATCTAACTTTTTGGATCCAGAATGTTTCCCTGTTACACTGTTGAAGGAAGGTCAACTGACAACTTGTTCTGGCCAGCACAAAGGTGGTTTAAGGTGGGTCCCATTCACAGCTTCCTTTTTAGTGGCATAAACTGGAATGTGCACATAAGGTACATTCCCACATTCCAGTGCCCAGGATCTAGTCATGTGGTCACAACTAGCTGAAGGGCTAGTCGTGGAGTCTTTGGAGGGAGGATGTCCATGTGCTTACCCAAATGGAAGCCTGTTGACCAAAGGCAGAGAATGAATTTTGGATGACTTGGTAAACTAATCCTTGGATCACTTAATGTTTAAAAGGAACCTTTAGTTTTGGTTCCAAACTTGACTTGACCTATAAGGTCTATTTCTTCTGTATTCTCTGCCTCACCAAGTATGGAGTGGGCTGATCATGTTTATCCTCCAGGTTGCTAGATGGCTTGACTGGGCTCAGTCTGAGCTATATTGTTGGAGTATAATGGTCATACATCAGCTACTGTCAAGATCCGCTTGGCTAACTCTTGTTGACCCATCTAGAAGGAAAGGTGCTCTGTAAGTACATACAGTTCGTGCAAGTGCTTGTCTGAGGCTGGTGTCTTCATTACTTTACCAGAATCCTGGTAAAGCAGTAGCATGTTGCTCAGCTGCTTGGCCTAGACAAGGAATAAGAGCCTAACCCTCTGTACTGTCTGCTCTATCTTGGCTATAGAGATGGAAAAATGGCTTGTGCATGAGGTTTCTTGGGCAGTTCTGACAAGGGGTAAAGACACTATCAGAACATACTGTCTCCTACTGTGGGTCTTCTGTTGGGCCTTGAGTCCGTGAAATAGGCTAAGTACTTCCCTGTATAATCTTCTGGCAATATTGTTATATGGACATGGAGCTCAGCCTGTTTTGATATAGGATGTGCCTAAGGTGAGTCAAAGCAGCTATAAAATGTGGCATTAACTTGTGCCTTTGCCTAATCTTACTCTTCCTGTAGAGGGTCTTAAAAGTTGGTCTATAAGGTGTGATGGGGAGGAAGTATGATTCTTGCTGTGCCTATTTATAGCACCTTAGAGCCTACAAATCAGTAGGCATACATGGCACATAAGGTTTCTTTTCCTCAATTACTAAACTATAAGGGTAAGACACTATGGGCCCTAGGAGAAGGGTTAAGCACTTCTCCCTTTAAGCCTGGCCTTGCATATTAAATTCTGAAACATCATGGTATACACTACTGATTGGCTAATCAATAGCCATATATAATCTCATTAACATATGCAGTTACAAAAGAGCTACGAATGTGCTGCTGAACATAACCTTGTTTGTTTCATTAGTTCTTATGTTCTAGTCTCTTCTTGAGGTTATTTCCTCACGGATTAAAATAGCATAGCAGATATGGCTCTAATTACATCATTCTTATGTTTGTGCCTCTAATGTTAGCTGCTGAGCTCCAGGTACCATGTTATCTTGGGCCTTAAGTACAACTGTTAAGCATCTTCTGAAGATGGTGTAAAAGGATAGGAAGGACCTAGGCTCTTGACAGTAACGTACGGTAGAAACCTCAGTAATCTTCAGACTTGTGTACATATGGAAAATACTTGACATAAGCCAACAGTTCTTCTGCTGTGCAAAGCCAAATACATGGCTTCATCCACAGGAGTTCTTAGTTAAGCATTCTCGTTTTCCAATCTTAATTCCTCTTTCAAAGAAGTTTGCATATCAGAATATTCAAATATCTTTAATGTCATAACTCGACTCCTCTAGGCTAACTCTGGTTCTTATGCTTTTACTTAAGTGAACAAACTACTGTGCCTTTTAAAACCTCCTTAATCTAAGGTGGACCAGGATGTTACTCCACTTATTTCTCTAACTACAATGAGCACAGTTAAACTTGCCAAACTTGAACCACTTCTCGCCTAAATTTTTTTCAGGTGAAAATTCGGATCTCTCCTACTTTGGATTTTCCAAAGTACAGGCTGAGATGAAGACATGAGCATATACTTATTGTAGAGATGATCACAGGGGCATAGTGGGAATATGGGAAGTAAGCTGGGAAGGCAGGTGAACCCAGAAGTGTTATTGAGTCTGAGCCCCATGAACAACTGTCTTCCTTCTGTGAGTGGAGGACCTTTAGGGACATCTCTGAAGTGGTCTATGTGAACTCCCAGTGGTAATCTGTCCATTCCTGCCCTTCCTTGAAGGATCTCCCTGACTCCTATCTCTTCTGGCCTGGCTTACATATAGGCAAGGTAATTTTTGTGACAAGTCTAAGGAAGCCATTGGTATGTGGAAATATCTTCAGGTGACCTATAGATGACCTCTAATAGAGAAACTCTGATCCACTTTCCTACCTTTCATATGGATCCACTTGTGCACCTTACCAAGGTTACTTTTTTGACTTGTTACCATCTGGAACCAAACTTTACAAAGAAGCTACAATGTTATGACAAGCTACTGTCCCCACAGCTGCCATGAGGCCTAAGATTGGTCATCCATCTCCTGCTTCTAACCACATATTGGATTTCCTGCCATCCTCTGCTAGTACTACTGTTAACCTAGACTGACTCCATATACAACTGGTTGTAGGACTTCTGTCCAGTGGTTCAAGTTAGTGACTGTACTTTTGTCCCTCTTCCCCCCATACAGCAAAGCACCGCAATAAAGTACATGTATTTACACAATCTTATGTGGCTGAAACCTAATTCCTCAAGTTAGGGTAATTCCTGCCAATAAAATAACTCTTCTCTGAGTTACTGGTCTACTAGAATGAAATTCCAAAGTAACAATTAGGCTGGCTCTATGGAATCCACTCTATATCTCCTGGATGATGTATTTCTGTCTACATACTACAACCTCTAATCTGGCGAGGATGGACGTTGTGGGGTAGAATGCACCATGTTACCAAGTGGGTCACATTGTGAGGTAGTGACTGGAGACGTAGCACATCTGTTGCTTGGCAAGTAGATACTGTACTATAACTTGGACAAAATACTATGTAATGTCTTTCTTCAACTTGGTATACTAGGATTTTGGAAATCTAAGAGTTGATATGAAAACTTAACAAACTTAAACACACCTGTAGTTTAAGGTGCTTTTTGGATAATGGCCAAGATGGGAAAGCTACTGAAAGCTGATCACATGGCTCAACTGTCCTTCAGGATGCTTTTTTTTGTCGTAATACATTTGAAATGTGTATCAGAATGACTTTTATTAAATCCAGTAAGCCTTAGCTTGAAAGTCAGAATGAAGTTGAACTTCACTGCTGTTGCTTAACATTGTTCTGGATATTCATACAACACACTTAAAAGTGAAGACGGCAGAGGTGCAGCAATTGCAAATGTTGCCATTTTTACCTGAGAACTATTAACATAGGAGGAAAAATACTATAACTGACTTGGATATTTAGGAACAACAAGCTGTACATCTCAAAAAGCTAGAACTTGCCAAATCACTTTCTGAGGAAACACGTACCTATTATACAACTTTTAAATTGGACTACATATCAAAACATAGCACTACATTACTATGTACAACTTTTGTGCTTTAACTTTTGTCTTTGGGTACCAGAAATTGAATTCAAGGACATTCGGCCACTGAGCCACATCCCCTAGCCCTATTTTCTATTATACTAGAGTCAGGGTCTTGGGGTCCACTGAGTTGCTTAATCCCTTGCTCAATTGCTGAGGCTGGATTTGAACTCATGATCCTCCTGCTTCAGCCTCCCGAGCCCCAGCCACTGGGATTACAGGCATACACCACACCGTGCCCAGCCCAGTTTTTGTGCTTTAATGTATCAGTTAAACTTCAGCCTCACAAACCGGTAATCTTATCGGCTGGGGGAAGCTGAGGCAGGAAGATCACGAGTTCAAAACCAGCATCAGCAAAAAGTAGAAGTGCTGAGCAACTGAGTTGAGACCCTGTCCCTAAATACAAAATAGGACTGGGGGTGTAGCTCAGTGGCTGAGTGTCAGAGTTCAATCCTTGGTACAAAAAAATATTCAAAACTCCATGTTCTTAAATGATTCAACTATGCTATTTTCATACTTCTGGATATTCCTTGATAACATTCATGAGAAAAAGAAAATTATAAGGTCCTAACATCACATCAATACTAGTAAACCAAAATAATTTGATACTGGTACATGAATTCAAGTCGGGTCAGATAGACATGATACATATACTACTATACCTGTAACTTTACCTTGAATACTAAAGGTAAAATTACTCACCTGAGGCAGCAGGAAGGGTTTGGAGCTTTTTCTCAGAAGAATAAATTCAGATACCACTTGTAGAAACCATTCCCAAAGTGATAAGACTGAGTCTAAGGAGGAGCTTATTGAGGCAAAATAGCTATGGTGTCTTTTTAATTTCCATTACTAAAAAAACCAGTGACACAAGTCTCACTGAGGACCAAGTTTAATACACATGGAGATATTTCTGCCTGCATAACTCTGCCCACTTCAAGTTGGAAGAGATACCAGGAGTTCTCCCCTTAAGGCACCTACTCTATCACCATCAAATAATCCTTATCCATATTCAGTACAAGAATTCTGAGGGACAACTTCACAGAAAGGGGAAGGTCACAGGTTCATTAGTATCCCACCTACCATATTGAGAAGGCAGAAAGTGAAAGCAAGACTTCTCAATACTCTAGTGTGCCTTCCAAAGCCATAATCATATTATTGTGTATTAGTCTTAATTGGGGTGGAAGTCACTTGGTATATTTACTTGAAGGGCCTTCCTTTCCCAGGCTTATGAACCTGGTATAAAGTACCCTATATTGCCTTCTTTGCAACCTGTACCCCTTCCTTGTGTTGGAAAGTTCTGACCATAACTACTTAAGACATGAACAAATCTGGAGTATCTGGAGATTCCCCCTGAGGAAGATGAGCTAGAACCATACCCTAAGACCTACCATATTCATCTTCATCTCCACCACTGGAGTTGAGGAATCACCTCCTTCATCATCTTTGCCACCTTCCTTATTGTCTTGCTTCCTGTGAGAGCTGATTGCGTCTGAGCATTCTATCAACTGAGTTTTTCTCTGGAGAATGCAGCCCCTGCTTCTCTCCAAGGCTGCCTTGCAGACTCTGAGCTGATACAGACCACTGGTCTATTCGTCCAAACTTGGGGTTTGGTCCTCCAGAGCTGGTCATGTTCTAAGCTTACCATAGCTTGTCTTTGTATCCTGTATACTCAGGTGACAAGCTACTGAGCAAGAGGTCAGGTCTACCCTGTACTATTGCTGCAGCTCCTCAGCCTGTCTTTCATACTGTTAGGCTCTGGGATGAACTGCTGGCACCTCCCAATCTCTACTGTGTGTTCCCTCGGGGGCAGATGTTTGCAGCTCCCTCCTTGACCATGACTTCTGGTGAAACTTGTAAGATCCATTCACGGGAGGCTTCTTGGGCTCTCCATGAAAGTTTTTCTTGGAAAATCCACTGGTTTCTAAGAATAAAGAAGAGAGCTCGTTTTTCACATTCCTTAACCCATTTGGGGTTTTGGTTCGGCACCTTTGTGTAGATATCAATGTCTTGGAGTCCTGGGCTAGATCAGGGTGACCTCAATCTAGCCAGTCTTTCCTAGGACTCCTATTTCTCATTCTGAAATCTCAATACTTTTTATTTTCTTCTGTGAGCTGCTTGTATTCCTTGGACAGAACCTTGGTCAACTCCTGGTTGTTCGGCTCAGGGTGCACTTAGGAATACTGGGGCCACTTATAAAAGTGGCTACAAGCAGTGAGGGGTCTTTGGGGGGGGAAATCTGGTTGTTTCTTACATTTTTTGCCTTTCGAGGGATTTTTAACATTCTCTTTGGCTTCCAAAACTAATATCAATGTACACAACTTCCTCAACTTGCAAGAAATCTCTAACCATTTGCACTTGTACACTTCTCCAGAGAAACGTTTAAAAGTTACTTTTTCCCAGTCTAGACGTGACAGGGTTTTCTCGAATGTTTCTGTCATTGTACAGGACACTATTATCCAGATTTTCCAGTAACGTCAGAATGATTTCTTTGACCAATGGCCTTGGCTGTGACGTGGTACCATTTTGAGATTTCTCTCTGGGCCACTTAAAAGGTCTGTTATGCAAACATCTTAACAGGAGCTCAAACTTCACAACTCGGCAGATGATTATTTCTAGAAATCCTCCAATATGCGATTCTGTACTTCAGTTTTCTTTTCTAGTATAATATCTCCAATGTCCTTAAAGACTCTTTAACTGGTCTTATCAGTGCTTGCAAGGAAATCCATCCAACTTGCTCAGAAGTACTGTTTTCTAGGCTCTCTGGATGGCAGCTGTAACCTTCTAAGGTTTCCAGTCTAGCCAACTCCAAGTGCCTCTATTTCAAAGAATGTTACTAAAAATGGATTAGAAATGTCAGACTTCTCTGAACTTCTACTGAAGCAGTGCTTCTTTCCCTCCATAGAGGAAGCTTCCCTGGCTGGTTGAGGTGTCATACTTGTGATCCTCCTGCCTCAGCCTCCCAACTTGCTGAAATTACAAGTTTGAGGCTAACTTCAACTTAACAAAATCTTGACTGCCACTGAGCTGCAACCACTCATTTTTGTTTTCAAAGCACCCTGGGTTCAATTCCCAGTACCACAAAACAAACTCCAGCTTTCTTAAAACTAAGTGGATCTTCAAAGAACAGGCCCACAAAAACCACAGGAATTTAATCCTCTTCCTAATTGCAAACTGCCTTTTTTTGATACTAGGGATTATACCCAGGAGCACTTTACCACTGAGCCACCCCCCGCCCCAGACCTTTCCATCTTTTTCTTGAAAGAGGGTCTTATTAAATTATTGAGGGACTCTCTAAATTGATGAGCTGTCCTGAAACTCGTGATCCTCCAGTCTTGGCTTTGAGTTATTGGGATTACAGACTGAGGTTGAGCTTCACATAAAGTTAACGCCTTAATCTGTGGCTTCTACTTCTTGTATCTATTAGGTACTAACTCCCTTTTTTACCCTGAGATTTCCTAGATGATTACAGGGGTGACTTTGTATGATTTCCAAGTCTAGTGCCTGTCAACTTAGAATCCGGTTCAGATTTTTGCCCATGGCATACTGGGTAAACTCCTTCTAGGAAGAGTACTACTGAAGAGCTGAAAGAGCACCTTTAGGATGCCATTATCACCTTTAAAACTTACACTGGGATGGTGATGGGAGTCACATCACTACTATCTCTGGGTACTGGTTACAATATTCTAGCTCTTTAAAGAAATAACTTCATGTTGAAAAACGGCTATCATTATTTGAATGGATAATACTGGAAATAATATGAAACTCACTGAATCATAGCCCCAATTAGTCTGTCACAAACTAACACCCAGGGTAAAAGGGTCAAAGATTAGAAAATGGATTGAGACTGAGCGACTTTAAATGGGCTTGTTGAGCTTAGGATGAGCTCCAGACTACGGAGATTCCTTATCTGGATTATGAGTTGGCATCCCATCTTGAGACCCTTCACCCACTTTAGAAGTTGTTTTTTAGCGGGTTATAAACATTTGCATGGTTTGTCAATTCCAGAGAAGCAGCATCTGGTTCAGATTTTTGTCCTTGGTGCACTGGATATGATCCCATTCCTTCTGGGCTAAAGGGCTGACCTAGAAACTTCAGGATGCCATTGGTACCTCTGCAACTTTCTTTAGCCAAATCTGTCTCATGCTCTGTAGGAATACATTCTATAGTCAAAACTACAAGTCCAGAGAGGCTTAGGATAGAGGAGACTCAGAAGCAAATTGAGCAGGTTTTACAGCTATTAGAGATGACCCAGAGTACTAGATACTTGAGTTTAGAGACCATTGCTATATATGAAAGACTTAGTGGGGTCAGAGCTGCCCAGATATTGGAGTGGATTTTAGTTTGAATTATCTAGAAATTCTTTGAAGAACCTGAGCAATAATGATTGATCAAGTAAAACTCCACAGGAGGTGGAAAAGTGAGGTGGCAAAAGAAGATGAACAATGGTGTGATTGAGCAGACTCCTATAGCTACTGAATACAGCAATATATAGGCCCCTGGAGATAGTCTGTCAAACCTCAATTCTCTAAATCCAGGTAAGAGCAGAGTAGAAATACGTAAACCTTTTGCTGACTTTTGGCTAAAGTAGGCAACTTTGGGGAATATCAATTTCCAAGCTCCTCAGACTCTCTTGAGTTGCCCCCAAGAAGACACAGGTGTTGGTTGTTAGTTATAATACCAGGAGCTAGTAAGCTCCAACACAGAAGGGGCCTGAGGTGTTGGCCGAATACTGCCCTCCTCTGGTTCCCCAGAAACCCCTAATCCTTCCAAATCCTGAAGCCAAGAAGCAGATGCCCCAGAGGTGCCAAGAGTTGTCATGCATTTAAAGTGGAACCAAGCAGTTTGAATTTCCACATGATCCCTGAGAAATTCACATGAGTATCAACAAAATTTCAAGAGAATATAGAAGAGCAGGAAGGCAGGGCTAATAAGTCAAAGGTTGTGATATGGAATAAAATATGGCAGACTGTAGCTGCCTCATATCCATAGTAGAGCACTAGAAGTGACACTTCAATTATAAGCTGGGTTTTCACATTCAGGTCTGACAGTCACTAGTTAATGGCTGACCTAATTTCCTAAGGTAGGATCTTGTAATCTTTCAGGTACTTCTAGCTATAAGTATGTGAAGACAAGCATGTACTAGAACTAAAAGGTGCTACAAAACAATTGTAGGTACTTCTCCTTGACAACATGGAAGGCAGGACTGAGGATATAGTGAAGGTAGAAAGAATTCAAGGAGATTGAGGGCATGGTCTCAACAAAATTCATCAATAACATCTTCTGAGGAAGAAAAGTAAGGAACAGGTGGCAAATGCACATTCCTTGTGTCCACATTTAAGTAACAAATAGGCAAGCAAATCAAAGCCTGAAGACTTGAAGGTTTGCTTTGGGATTTATCCTAGGAAGTTCTTTAGAGAGAGCTTTGCCCAAAATACCTGTCAATTTCAAGGAAAGAATTTGGTTTTCATGGGTTCAGTCCAAGGTTGGATGGCTCCAAGGCAGAGATATCAGGGTGGAGAGATGTGGAATAAAGCTGCTTAGCTCATGGCGGCCAATAACAGAAGGGTCCAGGGGCAGATATGGTCCCCAAGGTCATGTCCAGTGACCTACCACCTCCAATCACATACTGCTGGTCTATAGTTATTACTAGTCTACTCATCTTAATCCATCAAATGGATTAATGCACTGATAGGTTAGAGCCTTTATAGTCCATCATAAAGGCTCTAACCTAACCTGTCTTAAAATCTCTACCTCGGGACTTTGCTACATTGCCCAACAAGTAAGTTTTGGGGAGACATTCAAGTTGTAAATCACAATACTAATGGAGTCATTTGTGAGCTTCTAAAGCCTAGATGGTGATGTAAGAATTCCTGTTAGGCTAATTCTGAAGAATCTTCCTACTTTTTTGGGGGGGGTAATATCCCTCAATATTAGTAATAAACTTAGGCTGTCTGGCCTGTTCAAGAGCAGTTTCTTGGCATGTGCTCAGGTCTATTTTTAGAGAACAGTTGGTGAATCCTCTTTAGAAACTGAATAGTTCTGGAGTTGGTTCTACTGGAGACCGTTTGTGCTTGTCCCAAGCCTCACTTTACAGAGCAGCACATTTTCTAGCTCGGCCAGCACTTTTTCTTTTGAGGATGAATGAATCGCACATATGTCACCGGAACAGGATGCAATGGGTTTTCCAGGAAGCATATTTTCTGATGGAGGCTAGTGTCATGAATTTATTAGGTATCTTGGGATCAATACCCCTGAAAGAATAGGATAAGAATTGGGTCAAGGAAGGAGTTGATCTGCCATGTAGCCTTCAGGAGCATTAGCCAACCTGGTGGAGTTCCAAAGCTGAGATAACTTTGAAGCTATCCTGAGTGGGAATGGGGGATGTCTGGTCTTCAGTTCTCTGGAACTATCGAGTCATTGGATGGCAGCCACCCAGCAAGGGGTGACTTTGGATGAGGGCCCCTCTTGACATCAGAGGCTGACAAATGAGACCATCTGGGGCATTCCCAGTAGCTGAAAGAATAACTTATTTAAGCGGGTACTGCATCTCAGCACCTACCATGTCAAAAAGGTTTAGGCAGGAACAAACGCCTACAACACTCACATGTAAAATAGTGTGAAGACTCAAGCAAAGAAAACAAAAATTTGGTCTCAAAGAGTTAAAGGTAACAACTTCTCAAATAGGACTGAGAGGAACGGGGCTAACTTTCCTGGAAGGGAAAGATCTGGAAGGGAAGATCTGTATCTTGGACATCAACTTGGAATAATATTGCCAAATGGCATTAAGGTTACTCGGCTAAGTAACAAGAACCTCTTAGGACACTCTGAATAGAGTAGCCTTGGGTGTCTTTGGGGATAGGCAAGCTTGCTTCTATGTATGAACTTTTTCTAAAGTTTTGATTGGAACTTGAGACTTCTTTACTGCATTGTCTTCTGAGTTGCAAATGTCAAGGTGGGACTAGGTGTTGAAGAACTTGGGATTGGAGGTGTTAAGTCTGGAAGAGCCATCATACCCGAAAGCAGATGTGACCCTCTGGAGGGGGGAAAATGAGTAAGGGGCTCATATGAAGGTAAAATACTAGTCAGCCTTGTCAAAAGGCTTAGTATCAGGTCAAGATCGCCCATCAGACACAAGTGTACTAAAGGGGATATGCATTCTTTAGCATCCCAAGTGCATTCGGGCATATGTTAGAAACAGCACATGGTTAGTGTGGCCTCCTGATGGCTCCTGCAGCTGGCTTCGGTGCCACAGATCTACTTCCCTGCACACATTCAGAGTAGCAACTCCATCTCCTATAGACCTTTCTTCCTGAGGGAAATACAAATGGATGCCAGTGGTATGAAACGCAGCTCCTATAGCTTGTAGTGATCTGGGTTGCAACAGGTACTCATCTTCTCTACACACTAAATTCCTTTGCCCTCAGAAACTTGAGCTGGGTGTCTGTGCTTACCAGCTGCCAACTCAAATGTCAAAAGTCCTGAGAAGCTGGTGATCACGTATTTAACAGCTGCGCAAAGTGTATTAAAATGGGGCAGATGGGGATGATTTACTGTAGTATCTCCTCATACTTGAGTTTCATTCACATTCTTAGCAGCTCACAGCATGTAAAGGCTGAACTTCATACTGGTTCTTCACTTTTCCCTGCAATAAAGATATTTCACTTTCTATCACTCTGGATTTGTGAGTTATTTCCTCTAACCCATGTAGTCTTTGCACCACACATGCCTCTGCATCAGTGAGGGCATCTCAAACTCGGTATATTCCCTCAGTTTGTGCTTTCACTTTGCTTCTAAAATTGGTCTCAATGTACTGAGGCTACCTGCATCTGAGACATATTGCATGCTAGGTCATATTACTGGTGGATCTCATGATCAGTAATCTGTTTTCTGTGATCTCAGTCGATTTTGTGAAATGATTTGTTGTGTGGGATTTCATAATTCTCAATGGAGCATTGTAGATTTCTAGCATTGTAGATGACAACTGACTTGCATCACACTTCACCTGACAGGACGAGGACTTAAGATCCAGAAATCTTGTGTGGTGCATTCCAGAGTGGTAGGAAGTGAGGCTTTGTAAGCGAGACAGTGATCCAAGACTAGGTATCTTTCTATAAACATGAGTTGCTGGCCTTTCTAGAAAGGAAGGGGCTTAAAGTAGTCAATGGAGTGACCTTGCCTCCAAGAGACGAATTGATCTCCTTAAACAAGCACCATATATAGAGTCAATGTTGACAGTCTGGGCATTCTGAGGCAGCAGTAGCTGCTTAAGTGACAGAAATATTGGGCCACATGTATCTTCCATACCTGCCACTATGGTCACTATACTCATTGTCACACTGGTTAACAAGAGTTGGCTACTGTGAAGTGGCAGTTTGCAATGTTACTTTATGGTTACTTTGTGACATGTGTTATGAGTACATATGTCTTGGACATCCAGGTGCCCTTTCTTAGAACTCTCAGACCAGCCCCTTTTAAAATCAAGGCAGTGGAATTTATGGCTAAAATCTTAGCTGCTGCCCAGGATATATTCTCATCTTTAGGCCATTTATTCCATCAAATTTCATTCTTGGGTCCCAATATAGGGGTAACTGATCCCTCTGTTTCACTGAGGGATATTTTCATGGTGGCCACACCATAACATAAGCCCAAATGCTTTAGAATGGAAAGTAGTCATCAGCTTTTGGGACCCAAGTTGGTCTCCCTCCTAATAGAACAATATCAATAATGTTGGCAGGCTCTTAAACTCTGGTAGAATGTAGAATTGGTGTTCAGAAATACACCTACCTCTGTCTAGACCTTCTAATAAAGGCTTTGAGGGAGAGCATTAGATGGATTGATACAGAGCAGACTTCTGAAATTGTGCTTTGGTAAAAGTGACAGAAACGAGCTGATTCTCTGGTATTAACGGGCATTGTCAGTAATACCTATACCAGGGATGGATGCCATGGTCTTTGACGTTCAAGGAATGAAGACTACCTGCCAATTTGAGTTGGAGGGGTGGTGGCAGATAGTTCTTGTTCAATTGATCTTGAGCTCTAGTCCTGTTGGGCAAAGTGTGATGCAAGTCAGTTGTCATCGTTCTTTCCCTTCAAGATGGGATAGAAATCTGTAGTAACAATCTTCTAACGTGTAAGGATGGTTTAATATTCATGAGGGAATATTCATGATGAAAACAACAGGTATTACACAAGTTGTTATAGCCAGAGGTTGTAGCCTCTCAATACAGAGTATCCCGAGGTTGCCCGGCAAAGCCCCTTAAAGAGCTGGTGGGCAATATCAAGTGAAGAAAGTACACCCAGGAACACCCGTTCTACTCCTAGACTGGAAACCAGACATGCTCCCAGGTGACTCAAATGATGGGTGGTGGCAACAATTAGGTGTGAAAGTAGCCAGTGTACCCATAGGACTTGCAGAATGTGGTAGACACAGAACCCCCATACATTCAGAAATCTCAAGATGTGGAGGGTCCACAGATGTCCAGAGGCAGAGATTGAGGGTCTCCTGAAGGCATCTAGAGCCTTGCAGGCCTCAGCCCCTGAGATGTAAGACACTGCCCGCCCCCCTCCCCCCCACCAGCCAGGTTGTGACTGCTGGGATGCCCTCCTGGGTGCTGCCTCTGGGGCATCCTCAGATCTGATCCTTACTGAGAAGCCAGGTTCATCCTCTGGGAAGAAATCCCCAGGGACTGGCACTTAAGTCATCTCATTGCCTTGGTCTGTGCCCACAGAAGCCCACTGGTGCCAGCACTCTTCACATCTGGCAATATAGATGAGAAAGCTCCTGTAGCATAGGCTCAAATGCCCCTCCTGATGAGGGTATGGTGCCAAGTGAGGGTATAGGGTGCCGCAGTCCAGCTGGGCAAAGTAACCGAGAGGTGACAAGCAACTGTGAAGGTTGAAGCAGGAACTGCTTTATTGCAGAACAGCAGAGGTATATATATGATTACATACAGCTTGACTCAATCAGCATTATCCAATCATAGCATTGCTCCCCTACAGATACAGCAATCGGTTAATAAGGAGTCCCCACCATCTTGATGGCTCAGTGGCGTGGCCTCACAAACCACTCCTGGCAAACTGCCAGGCGCCATCTTGATCGCGGTCTCCAACAATAGGACCTGTGTGCCACAAACCACTTCTGCACATGTTGTTCCTCCAGATCAAACCAGGCAGCCAGGGCCACCAGGGCACTGTGGGATGGGTGGGCTCCTCCAGGAAATGTTTCTCCAGCTCCTGTTGCTGGCTGAATATCTATTCAGTGATTCAGGGCCACTGAGCTCAGTGGATCATGAACTTGAACCGCAGCTGCTGCTATTCAGGTGAATGGGCTCAATAACAAACTATCAAAGTGCCAGGAGCAAGAGTAGGCTCTATGTACTAGTGGCGCCCACCTTGGTGAGTAATTTGATATAGCACTGTAGGATGTTTCCCAAAGTCTTTTCCATGTCCCCCCACCCCTTTTTTGTTCTCCCTTACAAAGGGGGATATGCAACAAATTCAAGTGGATTAGATTTTAGTGACTTCACTTCTTCCATCCCTGCTTCTACATGATTCCCTACTTTAGTATAAAGGTTTTTCTTCCTAAAAAACCAACAGGTTAGTGTTCCAAGCCTAAGAGGGGCTCATAAGTATATAAAAACATTCCTGTTCTTGGAGGAGATAGCCTACCTACTTGTCTAGACTTGGTCAGTGTGCCATTTGCAAAGGTGAATTCATACATCAGTAGAACAATTCTAGATCATAGGTCTGAATGGTAGAGAAGTCTAGTACCTCTAAAGTACTTTGGGAGAGTGAATGTCTGTGGAATTTGGGGGGAGGCTCCCTTTAATACTGCATTTTTGGGAGTATATACCTACATTTCAACAGTTACATTGTGAATCTGGCTGAAGGTAAAGGACGTCTGTAGACACCTTGCCCACCACTTACTGCTAGTCTTTTAGAGAAATGAATAGCTCTATCCATTCAGGTCAATAAGGGGATGTTATATGTCTACTGGAAACTACTCCAAAATGTCTGCCTTCCAAGAATTGGTCATCAGGACACCAACCTTTACCCAACCTGGTAGGTAGAATTGTAGCCTGGAAATTGTTGCAAAGGCAAGTCAGTACCTTTTTAGAAGGCCTTTTGTAGACTTCATCTGACATACCTGACTAGGTGAGTTGAAATCATTTGAAGTGAACCTCCTTAGGCAAGGAACATACGTTTGGACTCCGGTCTGAGGTGCGGAAGTCCATAAGTCATTGCTGTTAAGATTCTCTACTTCTATGCTTTATCAGATTCTGGGTGCTCCTGAGCATCTCTACATCCTGTCTGGTAGTACTGGGCATATGTGTGGGGGAATCCAACAAACCACACACTGGCACAGATACTCTAGGACCGAGGTCAGTATTTTGACAGGAAGGCACGGCACTCAGTGGTACAGTAGAAATGTATACTTTCTGAGCACTTGACCAATAGGAGACTCTCAGCGCATCAGTTTCTGTGGAGAAAGAACCAGCAGTGATAAGATTATTCTAGTGATAGGATAGGATAGGCATGAAGGCCTAGATGTTGGGAGCAGTTTTGGGGAAAGGGAGCTAAAGAGATGACCCAAAACAAAAGCTGTTTAGGATAACAAGGTTCTTGGTGAGGGAACCCATGCTAAAGGGCTAATGCAGAGCAAAGTGCCAGAGAGGAGCAAGAGTAGGCTTATGTATCAATGGCACCCACATTAGTGAGTGGATTGATACAGCACTGTAGGACGTTTTCCAAAGTCCTTCCCATGGTCACATTTTTGCTCTTGTACAGAGGGGAAAAATGCATCAGAAAATTCAAGTGAACTAGTAGATTCTACAACGACATCGATGCTTTCACCATCTAAGCTTTATTGCATAATTCTTCCCTCAAACATATTCCCCTTTAAGGGACACTCGGGCTCCTAACTTTTCTCCTAATATGAACAACATCAAGGGTATAGCACAGCAAATCTTAAAAATGAGCATAAGTTGTACACCTAGTTGAAAAATGGCATAAACTTGGGCAGGTGCAAGAGATTATGTTCAGGGGTTTTGGTTTGGCATAGTGATTCCCTTTATCTAGAAACAGATTAGAAATTTAGGAGATGGCCTCTCATTGGAGGCTTCTGTGCTTGGCCTCGGCTTTAATCTCAAAAATACTGGTCTAGGCTGCTGTCTCGATAGACAAATTGCTTGTGTATGATTTATAGGATAGATGGGTTTTCCAAGAAGCAGATAATCAGATGGACTTTACTACCTTGAAAAGTGGTCTTTGGATTCATGTCTGTGAAAGAAAGGATCAGAATTTGGCAGGAAAAAGCTGAACTGTGATCTCCATATAAGCCCTAGCCATAAGCTTTGTACAATGTACTGAGATATTTTAACCATCTTGAGTGGGATGAGATGTTTGTGCTTTTTACTCTCAGGTTGACAAGTCATTGGAGGTCAGCCACCTGGAGTCTGGTATGACCTTGGAGAGATTCTCTTCAGTTGGAAAGCCCTGGTGACAAATTGCTGGGGGGCATTACAAGTAGCTAGAAGAACAGGTCTCCAATTCCTAATCAACTGCTTCTTTCAAAACTCATGTGGAAATCTAATTGCCAATTATGTTGAAGTGGAACTTATTTGTTACCAGGAATTGAATCCAGGGGTGCGTAACCACTGAGCGATATCTCCAGCCCTTTTTGAGACAGGGGCTCACTAAGTTGCTGAGCTGGCTTTGAACTTGGGAAGCTGAGGCAGGAGGATTCCAAGCCACTGGTATTACAGGCATGCACCACTGCACCTGGCTTGGAAGATCTTTCTATTGCAAGCTCCAACCTGTGGCTCAAGGCTGCCTGCCCCAAAGGATCTCATAATCACTTTCTGGCCTGCCAGCTATCCTTTTCAGTCGTTCTCCAATTTCTTTTAATTGGAGATGATGCTCTTTGTAATTCTCCATGTCCTTTGACATGTCATCCTCCTGTGGTTTTTTTTTTAAATACCATCTGAGCCATAAACTCAATTCCTGTTCTTTAATCTACATGGACTTGAGCTTGCTCAGCACTTCCTCCAGGTTTCAGGGTCATCCTCCTCCTTGGTTCTGAAGGGTTCTAAGATTTGACTTAAAAGGTGGAATCAAACATGTTTTGGATGGTTCTTGTGAACACCCATGAGGATTCTTAAGCTATAACTTTAGCATTAATACAGACACTTTGAGCAGCTCTTTGCCCCATTCTTCCCACCCCACCCACAGTTTTCTTTATTGAAACTCATGACTTGGTTGTTTGGGGAATCGCATTATCTTGACCAAAACTGGAATGTAACAACTACAAATTAACACCCAGACTTAAGATGAGGGTGCTGCCTCTTCAAAATTCAAGCAGCCTACAACTTAAACAAGGAGGCCTCAATTTTTTTTATTAAAACATAATTTGGATCTTTCTCTCAATTCCTTTTGAATTGTCAAAGGGGCATAAGCTTAGTACAGTGTACTTGCTATGGCTCCCTTTTTTGGGTGGCTGGGGAATCGAGTGGTAATCCAGTGGTTATGGTTGCCTTTACCTGGGACCTGGCAGAATCTATAAACTCTGAGGCCCACTGGGTCCACCCCACCCCCCTCCAGGAAACTGTCCTCTTTTCTTTCGGTTCTTGTTCATGTTGGGGCACCAGATAGAAAGCTTTGTGGCCAGAAAGTATTTGAATTCCTTACCGTAGAAGGCCCTCACCAGGGCTAATCACCATGGAACCCACCAAGGAAAAAACAGGAAATGATCCCCCTGAAGAAGTTTGTAGGTTCACGTGAAGACAGGGTTTGAAGTCCCTCACATGTGAAGGCCTTCTCTAGTTTTGCCCCCTCATACAGAGGGGAAAAATGCATCAGAAAATTTAAGTGGACTAGTAAATCCTAGAGTGACTTCAATGTCTTCACCATCTCTATGCTTACATAAATTTTCCTCAAACATATTCCCCTTTGAGGGGCACTGGGGCTCAAAACTTTTTTCCTAATGTGAGGAACATCAAGGGTAAAGCTCAGCAAATTCTAAAAATGAGCCTAAGATGTACACCTGGTTGGAAAATGGCATAAACTCATGCCATGCAAGAGATTGTTCAGGGGTTTTGCTTGGCATAGTGACTCCCTTTATCTGGAAACAGACTAGAAACTTGGGAGATGGTCTCTCATTGGAGAAGTCCCTCACACGTGAAGGGCTTTTTCAATAACAAATTGTTGGGCATTCCAACACCTGATGGGTGTCTGGATTTCTATTTCCTGGACCAAGTGCATGTATAAGGAGTTTAAGTCCCCTGAATGGCTGTAATTGTTTTCCTCCAATCTGGCCCCTGTCTGTTTCATGACTCCTTAACAAGCCTGACTATGTCCTCAGTTTTTCTGAGACTTAAGAAACATCTAACGGAGACTTGTCAGCCAGTGGTTCTGTGAGGACTTCCTTGGAACTATTCTGACATTGGAATCTGGGCTTTAACACATGTCCAGTTACCATGTTTTGCTGAACTCTTTCCCCTCACCCTGGGCAAAGGTCTTCTAAGAACATTCACTCTGGACAATTAGTTCCCAGACTCTAGGGCTCGGCTACCTCTAATAAAACCAGGTGAACAAGAGGATCCTCGAATGGGCATCTGTGCTGGGGTACAAGCTCACAGCAAATATTCAAGCTAAAACTGTTTCACATCTGGAGGTCTCTAGTTTGCCAGGTCAACACAACGAGGGCCCAGACACAAATGTCATCTGGGTGACCTTAAAAGCTGCCCTATCTAGTCCTACTTGGCTTCTACGATTCCTAGTACTACTTGTCATCTTACTGACTTGGACTGTCTAATTTCAAGGCTCCAAAAATCTCAAATTTAATGGTTGCTCAGGGACAGGCCATCCCCAGGCTAGGTGCTTGCATTGTCCATATTATCCCTCTTATCAGGGAATGAGGGATTTTTATAACGTCTAAGGTAGGGTCACCATCCCTATATCAGCAAGAAGTAGCTATAGATAGCTTAATGAGGATGAAACTGCACAATGAGAAAGGAACTCCCCTGAAGAGCAGTACCACTTGATATCAAGGAAATAAAAATGGAGGGGGTGCTGTGCCCCAGTGAGACGGGGACCACCATAAGGACAAAGGGCCAGTGTACTCCTGGACCTTAATTCACTGTTTTATTGCCATTAAAAGCATGACTGTGCTTTCCCATGCTCTTCTGCCCTCACTCATGACCTGCCCTCACTCATGACTTGCTAACTAGTAAGAGCATGATATGTGCCTTTCCCTGCCCCTCACTGTCTTATCAGCATCAAACCAGATGTATAATTAAAGCCAGGATACCCTGGCATGACTCAAAGGACAACATACAGGATGAAACTGAGGAGTCAGTAAAACAGTAAGTTCCTAGGGCCCTTAATTCCTAAGATTAGTTTTCTTCACTTTACACCTAATGTGTTAACTACAGCAGCTCATCCTTATCACAAAGGAGAGATGTTTATACAGGAAGCAGCATCCATACCGAGATGTGATATTTGGCTCCAGGATACCAGCTAATTACCCTTCCCATGGGATCAAAGCATTCTTCTGGAAAAGGAAAAATGTTTTAAGACATACTTAACACCAACTAATGTTCCTGAACTCTAGCCCACTTGTACTGTCTTTCTGCTGGAGCAAGAAGTCCAGTAGTCTTTTGCCCGTTGCCCGTTGTAGCTGGGCCTTTATCCCGTTCTTTTTGATGGATGACACAAGAAACCACTGAGCTAGTAATGGGGCTGTTTTTCTTTTTTTTTTTTTTTTTGAAGGGAGAATTCATATACCTTAGACATTAGTAAGGAATAATGTTAATATCATTGGCAGTAAGATAACTCTTCAACCTGGCCTATTCAGGACTAAGATGGGTGGTCAGCCTCCCTCATAGAATAGCCTTGGGAGTGTTTTTAAGGATAGACAAGCTTGTTTTTCTACAGGAGAATTTATTCTAGTACTAAAGTTCTAATTGGGACCCCAAACTTCTCTGTGCTGTGTATTAAGTGACAAATGCCAAGGGTGAGATTCTGAAGAACTGGCAGTGGAGGTGGTAAGCAGTGCTGTGAGGAATGCAGAGTAACTGCAGGAGTTCAGAAGAGTCAAGTTGACCCTGACTTGTTCTCTTCAATGGTCTCTGGAATTCAAAGCAAAAAAAGGTCCAATGTAGACATGTTGACCATTATGAATAGATGTGAATACTGCATTCCTATGGCTGACAGGTGCCATCCGATTCTAACCAAAGATAATGTTCACACCAGTCGGGGACCAGTAGAAGAAATGAGCTGAAATATAATGAACATGAGAAAGTTCAGTGGTCTTTCAGACTACAGTATTTAGCCTTAATTTGATCCAATTATAGCCATTTTAATTATAGCTCTTGCCTTTACCTGTCTCAATTTTAAATTGGCCAATCTCAGACTGTAACCCTGAGCTCCTCCAGTCTGGGTGAAGGGCAGCACTACATTGGATATAAGCAGGTGGACTGCTAACCCAGGTGTGCTTGCTAGCCAGGTTCTGTAGCATGCCCTTCTAACAGAAGTAGTTTGCCTTGCCCACCCACTCTTGAACTTGCATTTGATTTCTTGCACCTAGGTCTTAACACAGGGTAAATAAGTTAACATGCTTCTTTTTTCTGTTGTCTTAACTTGAATACCATTTCCTTGCCCTTCCAACCACATTAGTCCCAGCCCAGATAACTCGGGAATTGAAACTTTATTACAGAAAGTGGGGAGTTAATGGCAACTAGCTTCAGATATATAAAAACAGCTCTTAAGAAATCTAAGTGGCTTGGGATGGAGCTTTATATCCTATGAGATGATAGAACTGAATGCTCTGGTCCTGTCTGGGGTTGACCTGCGAGGTATACCAACTTTTGTGAGAAATTGAGACCTCTTTTTGAAAACGTTAAAAAAAAAAAACCAAAAAAAAAACGTGCTGAACAACGAGGCAGCTCTTTATCTGAAGCAAGTTGGGGCATTTCTGACATGGCCATCATGCTGGGCAGAGTTTGTGCAGGACTCTACCCTGGTAGTAAGGAAATTTTTTTTCAGGTGGGCAATAAAGTATGACTCGATGAAATTATATAACCCTATCCTCCCAGGGTACACCTTCTCCTGTTTTATAGTTCCCTTGACGTCTGCCTGAGTTTTTTCTTTGCTGCTTACCAGCCCTGTGTTTAGTCCTGCCTGACTTTAACTCCCAGGGAACTTTGACATGGATCTACAGCCTTTAGAGAAAGATGTGAAATGTAATCTCTGGCATCTTCACTATTTTTTCTAACTTTCAAATCTTTCATATTTTAGAATCAATTCATTAACTGCACCATCCTTTGACATATAGAAACGAGCATTCTTTAGAAACTTTTCTCCTAATACTTCCCAATTCTTTTCAGATATGACAGAAACATATTATACACACAAGCAAAACCAACACAGTTTGGCACCACAATAAAAATACAAATAACCAGGACTGAAGCAGACCTAAAATGTTATCGGCAAGCTTTCCTTTAGCTGCCGACAGTTGGGCATGGGAGGGCTCACTTCCTGGGTATGGCAATGGCCCCCGGATTACAGAAGGAGTCGGTTTTATAGTTCACAATGAGGGTGAATCAATCACTAGAAACTTTGGACATGCCATTCAGTCAGGGAACTAGTGGTGCAGGTTAAAACTTAAAACACAGGAGGAAGGCAGTTGTAAAGTCATCGAGCCTCAGATCCCAAGGGATGAATATTCGAATCCTGCTGGTTGCTTTTCTTCCACTGGGATTCAGTGAAACTCTGAGAAACAATATCTACTATATCCCTGAATAACTTGCAATGGGGTGGGGGGAGGTCAAAGTCTAGAGCCCAGCATTCAGTATCTGCCCCTTCTTGCAGGACCTATTGTGGTGGGATGAATGTTTGCTTTTGGTGGAGATGCTGGGGATGAATCCAGGAAGGGATGAAGGTTCTCCCTCTCCCCCTTGTTAGGAAAAGATTCACTGGGAGAGGTTTTACATTTGGCTGATTTCCCTCCCTCTTCCTGAGCCGTACTATTTCTCCTGAGGTTTGTCGTGTCTAGTTCCTGTAACCCTTCAACACATATGGTATAACTTATTTCGATCCCATTCTTGTGGCTGTACATGATGTGGAGTTACACTAGTCCTGCATTCATATATGAATATAGGAAACCTTTGTCCAACTCATTCTACTTTCCTATTCCCTCCCTCCCTTCACTTCTTTCCTTCCGTCCTTCCCTTCATTCCTTTTCCTTCATTCCCCTGATTCCCCTGTCTAATACAATGGACTTCTATTTTTTTCCCCTCTCCATCCTCCCTTGTTAAACATCTATATATCAGAACTTGCAGCCTTTTTTTGGGGGGGGGAGGGGAATGGCTTATTTTAACTAGCATTAATCTCTAGTTCTATCCACTTGCAAATGACATGATTTCATTCTTTATGGTTGCTATTGTGTGTATACATACTCCATTTTCTTATTACTTCTATCTAATGCTTTAACTGTTTCTAGCCTTGCACCCATTGTGGGTGCCTGAGATAAGGCTACTTGGATTGTACTGGGAAGGAAGAGACATGGTGAAGGAAGCCTTTTCAGAGAAAAGAATTAACATGGAGGTTTAGGGGGAGTGCAAAGACTTTCCAGGGTTGTAGGGTCTTGTGCTTAGTTTGGGGGGGAAACTTGTGAGTTCTTGGGATAGGGCAGGTTCTCTGACACAAATGCCAAGGATAAATTTTAAGCATAAGAGTTTGGACATCTTGGAAACCTCTACCGTTCAAGTAGGGGAAGAATGGGAATTCAGACAGCTGTGAAGTTACATAAGAATTTTGGGTGGGTTGATGGTATTAGGCCTTTTGATTGGCAAATGACCTTACCTTAGGTCCTGCCACTATGCAGGTAAAAGGAATGCAGTCAACTACTGCATTCCACTGCAGGATAGCCAAGTGGAGCTTTATTCTTGTGATCAGCAGAGCTACCTGAAAGGAAGTTTAGAATTTAGATCTTAAGGCCCCCCAAAGAGGGTTTAAAATGCACTCACGTGTGAGGCAGTGCATAGATCCTCATTGCTGATCTTGATCCTGAAAGACTCCTGCTGAGATTAAGGGAATCCTGTAATTAAGGGCAACTTTCTTTTGCTGAAAATTAAAGCTCCACATAGTCTTGTCTTCTGAACTTATTCATGCTGAGAATAGAAACAACTCCCTGCTCAGCAGGATGTTACCACTGGCTAAATCTACATATGCATATTTTTTGCCTTTTGTCCCACTTTGACTCTTTGAAAGCTTTCCTTGCCTTAATTTTTCTGAAGATGGTAATTTGAAACAAGTTTCCTATTTTTCCCCTCATAGCTGACTTAGAATAAAATCCATTTTTCCAGCCAATTAGATTACAACTCATTGTGCTCCACAAATACTTGTAGTCTTGTGTCTTGCCCCCATACAGTATCAGCTGCCTGATAATGATCCCACGGGGCAAAGGTAATGAGATTGTCCCAGGAAAGTGGGGAGCTGAAAGTACAAACCTTAGTTATTGTGTTCCTGCAAAAGAATTTAAAGTTGGACACCAAAAGCCATGCAAGAGAAGTTTATTATAAATGAGGTAAAAGTAAAAGCAAGGTGAGGCTCAAGCAAAGAACACACTCAATGGAATAGGCAGTCTGAGCAGAGAAGGACAAAGTGTTATCTCCAAGCTTATTACTGTTTACCAGAACTGGGGACCTCTTTAGCTCCTTGCCAATCAGGTGTTCAAGTCCTTCACATCCAGTGGAGTTTTTGACGTTAGTTGGTCCTCTCTGGAACTGGCATGGTGGCAACTCCTATTTAGGAGGGCTTTATCTACAAGTCACATGTTAATGTGGGCACTGGGGACAATAGCTGGTCAGAAGTAACCTTAGTGTGCCTACACTTCTAAAGGAATCCTTCCCAGACAAATGAAGACACTTATAGCCATAAATCCTAGCTTCACATCAATATCTCGAGGGATCCTATCAAGAGTTAGTCCCATTAATCCTTTTCTTCTGACATATTTTCCCATTAGCTCCTTTTGCTTCTAGTTATTTTCTACAAATTAACTACCACCCTTTGCTTTCTCAACTACTTTAGGAGTAATTTAAAGACCCTAAAGTAAGAACTCTTGTGACCTTGCCATGCATTTCACTGCTCATTGCTAGCTGCTACCTAATAAGATGCTTGAATGACCTTTTTTGGCTGTGCTGAGCAATGGAAACTCTACTACTTATATGCAAGTCTTAACTGTTCAAGTAGCCTGATGTCTGGTTGGGAGACTTATTGGAAATGCAATGGAACAACTTCTTTTGCCTAGGTACATTAACAAAACCTGTTAATAGTACAGCTTCTTTGGTAGGAATGCTACTGGGAAGGATAAGGCTTTACCACTTATTCACGTTCCACTAAAGCTCAGGAGGCAGGTTGGTGAGGGATATGGGTTTACTCAAAGTTGGCTTCCAGGGAAATGTAGACTTGGGAAAGTTCTCAATCTTTGGGCTCGAGAGTATAGAAGACTTGAGAGAAAGGGGTTCAATGTGACAAGTCAAATTTCATGTGATTTGCCTTCTTGGCAAGAGTATGAGTTTTTTTTCCTTCTAGTCACATCAAAGGGAAACTCAAACATCCTGGGGCCAGCATCTTTTTTGTTTTCTCTTTAGATAAACTTGCTACTTCAGTTTCTAAACAAAAATTTGCATTTTATATACATAAAGGTGAAATTCACTTGTATATTCATATGTACATAGGAAAAAAACAAACTTTCCTCACTATTCCTCCCCTCTCCTGTCCCTCTTCCCTCCTTCTATTCTTATGTCTTCTACTTCACTGATCTTTTCCATTTTTTCATGGGATTCCCACCCTTATCTGTCTAGCATCCACATGAGAAAATATTTGACCCTCAATTTTGAGGCTGGTTTATTTCACTTAGCATGCTTTCTAGTGCCATTCATTTACAGGCAAATGCCATAATTTCATTCTTCATTGTGGCTGAAGAACTCCATTTCGTGTATATATACAACACAAAACTATCCATTCATCTGACAGGCATCTGGGCTGGTTCCATAACTTGGCTACTGGGAATTGCACTGCTATAAACATTGCTGTGACTGAACCTTATACCATGCTGACATGGATAAGTACTAGGGAGTAGACTAGTTGTGTCCATATGGTGGGTCCATCCCTAGTTTTTCGAGTAATCTGTTTCCAGAGTAGTCATACTAATTTGCAGTCATACCAACAATGTAGGAGTACCTTTTCCTCCCCATTCTTTGCCAGCATTTATTTATTCTTGATAACTGCCACTGACTGGAGTAAGATAAGGTCTCAATGAAGTTTTAATTTGCATTTCTGAGATGTTGAATATGAACATGTTTTCATGTTTGATAGCTCTCTATTTTTAAATTCTAATTACACATGACAGAATGCATTTCAATTTATTGTACACAAATGGAGCACAACTTTTTCTCCTACAGTGTAGGGTCATACCACATGTGCAGTCATATGTGTACCTAGGGTAATGATGTCCATCTCATTCCACCATCTTTCCTACCCCCATGCTTCTCCCCTCCCCTATTTCTCCCATTCTCCCCATCTCCCACCCATTATGAGTCAACATCCACTTATCAGAGGGCCACTTTTATTTTTATTTTAAAGAAGCATCTGTTATCATGGGGTTATTTGGATTTTTGTGTTGATGGAAGTTTGAGCTCTTCATACATATTATTATGGTTATTTTCTGTTTGAGCAGATGCCAAAGATTTTCCCCTATTCTGTAGGCACTCTGTGCTCCTAACTACTTTGCTGTGCAGAAGCTTATTAATTTGATGCTGTCCCACTTATTGTGGGAGAAACGGTCTAGTCCATTTTCAGAACATAGTACTTGGCCTTAGTTGGGATGTAAAGTAAGATCCAATTGTAGCCCTTGTAACTACATTCTTGTTGTCCTCCCAAGTTTAAACTTAGCCAGAAACAGGCTGTTAAGGATTTAAAAAGGGTCAGATGGCTCGCCCAAGTGTGCTTGCTTACCACACCTGGTAGCACACCCTCTGCAAAGTAAAGTTGATCTTGGCATGCTATTTCTGAGCACATGTTTGATTCTTGTTTGTACCTTGGCACTCCCAGTCTCCCATCCAAGTACTAACTGGCCCTGACCCTGATTAGGTCTCAGATCTGACAAAAATGGGAACATTTAAAGTGGTACAGTGCTGGACACAACAGCTCACACCTGTAATCCCAGTGGCTTGGGAGGATGAGGCAGGAGGATCGCAAGTTCAAAGCCAGCCTCAGCAACAGCGAGGCCTAAGCAACTCGGACCCTGTCTCTAAAATACAAAACAGAGCTGGGGGTGTGGCTCAGTGGTTGAGTGCCCCCAAGGTCAATCCCTGGTACATCCTGCACCCCCAAAAAGTTGTATAGACAACAATTGGCTTTATTTCTGTGCTTTAGGGGTCTTGCTAAAGAAGTTGGCACCTGTGGCATTATACTGGAGTGTTGGCCCTACATTTTCTTCTAGCAGCTGCAGAGTTCCTAGGTCTCTGATCTGCATATTATCTTTTGAGTTAAAGCACAGTAAAGGCATTGCAGAGGGCTGGCTTTAGCACAGAGAAAGAAAGGGATGTTAAAGATGAAGAGAATTGAGGGAAAGGATGGAAGGGGAGGAGGAAGTAGCTCTAAGAATTATCTTTCTAGGGGAATTGAAAGAATTTTAAAAGCATCTTGCAAGTTGCTGTCACGAAGATGGTGTTCAAGATAATATTAGTAATTATCAAAGCATAATCCCTTTCTTATTTGCTACACATGACATTATAATCTTGGCAACTCACACACTTGAATCATTGGGATATAATTTCTCATAGAACTGTTGCTTAAGTCTCATTGTCAGTGGTCTTAGAAATAAAGCTGAACCTCATTGAGTAGTCCAACAAACTTGAGTGGTATGTGTAATTCTTGTTATTTGGACCTTCATTAGGTAGGTCCAGTTGACAAATGTTAAGGGTTAACAACTACAATAGAACTGGGGTTCCTTGGGAATTTATCGGGGTACAATGCTTCCTAAACTCAAAGCCTAGTGTAACAGATTTCAAAGGGAAACTAAAAATGGGATAAATACTGGGCTTCTCTGCCTTCATCTAGTATGTCTCCTTTAGTACCTTAAAGTTGGTCATGTCCCTGCTTGACATAGGTTAGATAAACTTAGGGCTAAAACCTTGTCAATAGCTTTTAGTGAATTCTCCTTAAATGATTACCATGATGTACCTGCAAGGCTCCACTCTATATAGGGCAATAACTAGTGGCTTATGGATGATACTCCATGGGTCTGAATAAGAATGCTGCCAGTCTTGCCTCTCATTACCCCAGGATGAGACTGCCCTCCTAAGCAGGAACCATTTGACCCAAACTGAATTGCCACCTTCTAGGATCAGTCTGATAAACATCCTGAGCAAGAAGTAGAAACTGCCTCTCAAGTGATAGAACTAAGATGACCTCACAGAACCAGAACTGAGAATGATCAACCAGAGCACAGCTTGACCAAGATTGCTTCACTGTGCATACCTCTTGCCCTCTGGCCTAGTTCTTACTCCACTTTAAACCTAAGGTTCCTATCAGTACTGTAATGACAGAGTTGAGATACTGGGTCTTACTTAGCCTTCCCATATGGCCAGATTGACTAAAGTGTACTTTCCTTTTTTTTACTTTTTTTTCTTAAGCGGCCAGACCTGGTTGGTTAATCCCCAGGCTTAGGAATCTAGTAATACTGGTGACCCTAAACTGGGCTTGAGTCTCATAGAAGACATTCATAGACGATCCCTCAGCATTTATTCCCACTTAGCCGAGGGTACACTTGACTTTGGGGAAACTGACTCATTCCCCTATCTGCCTCTATCCTTGATCTTTCCCAGCCTTGCTCTGGATGAATTTAGCTTATTAGGGTATCCCATTTTTCCTATCTGCATACTTATGTTCAGTTCAGGGGTACACATGCAATGAGATGTCACTAAAACCCAAGGCAGTATTACTGGAAAGAACAAACTTGTTTCCAGAATTTTGCATGAAATAATTTAAAGATAAGATGCCTTGGTATCCTGAAGATGCTGTGAAGTCACTGGGAAGGAAGTAATAAGATGCCAAGTGGACCACATGGGATCCACACTCTGCTAACTTGTTGCTATAATAAAAGTATTCCAACCTTGTCCTTTTCAGAGTCCCGAATCTCTAACATGACTTACCAAGTGGCTCATTTGTTATGGAAAATAGGACCACTATTTCTTTACTTCTGCCTCTTTCAACTGTATCTTTTTTTTTCTTATAAGTTATTCAGTACCATATGCATGTCTTATTTTCTTGGTGGTGGTGCTGGGGACTGGATCCGGGGCCTTCTTCATGCAAGACAAGCACTCTACCAACTGAGCTATATCCCCACCCTATGCATGTCTATTGAACATTTTACATCATGACAGCATGTTGGCTCAGTGCTTCTATAATGCTTTACGAAGGCTTTTTTACTATTGTATGCTACATTCCTCCGAAAGAGGTGCTATGTGATGCAACTAGTTGACTCCAGGATCAGGCCCCTCAGTCTATTCTGGGACTTCGCTAAATGGTGGCATGTTTTGCTGTTTGGGGTTTCCTGCTTGTGTATGGAGTAAGGCTGGCTGAAGCCTCAACTATTTCTACTCTGGAGGCTATCAAACAGTCCTACACCATGATTACAGTATCTACCTTGTGAGCATAAACTGACATGAAAGCATCCTAATGTAGTGAACTTGCTAAGTGGCAAGATAGTCTGCTTAACAAAGTGTCCTAATGGCTCAGCTTTAGAATGTTAGCTATTGCTGCCCGACTTCCCTAAATGTTAAGATTTCCTTAGAAATCTTGTTGGGCACACATACATTCCATATCTGCATCAGGGTCACTGTACTCAATTGGCCATTAGGTGATAGTTTGTCTGAAGTGACAATTCGGTTCCATACTACTTTCTTGGTTAGTACTATGTGTCCTAACATGTAATAGGATCTACATGTTCTAGACATCAGTGAGTCCTTCTAGACCTTCTTGACTTGGATTTTTCTAACATTTAAACAAAAATCCTAGATTCTAACCAGATGGCCATTACCTAGGGATTAACATATTTTCCTGAGCTACTTATTCCACTAGATCTGGTTCTTGGAAAAGCAGCTGGAGCTGTCAATTATTCCCTCTTACACAGGGAGACAATTTTTAAGGCTACCACAATAGAGTAGAGCCAAGATGCTTTGGAATTGGAACTCGTACTTTCAGCTACATTTGGGAAATTACTATTCTGGGATTAGGAAAGAAGCAAGTTATGCTTTTAAACTCATACAGGATCTAGGCTTTAGGAATATACTTTCCTTGTCTGGGGCTTTTGAGAAGCATCAAAGGTGATCTTTTGTATAACGTTTCTGATGTAAAATTGTGATTGTTTAGTAGCAAGAGCTGATAGAAAGGATGCTAGCTCTTGGATATTGCAGGTTGTCAGTAATGCCTAGGCCTGTTCTGTAAGGTTCAGGAAATGAAGACGATAACTCCCCTCAGATGGCTACAGAGGAGTAGTGGCATAGACTAATCTTTTGCATAGTTGATAGACACTCCAAGCCCAGTTCCTTTTGAACATGTTGATGAAAAAGCACCTCTCATTCTTCAGAATGCTATGGGAATTTGTAATGAACCATCAGTATTGTTATCTTTTACAGTACTGTCTCAAGTATACGATGAAGGCTAGTCTTCACAACTTAAGTTAGAATTCCAAGGCTTCAAGGCTTAACATCTCACAAGAGGTGTTTAAATACCGTTTAGAAGACATACAAAACTTCTCTACTAGCCTTTGGCTTAGAGTGCCAATCTGTATCCTGAATTGGGAACATCTATGTAATAGGAGAATCCTAAGGCTGTAATTTGAGTTGTGGAGGGACAGCCCCACTCGGTTACATTGGGCTTGGGTGCTGTCACTGAGCCTCCTGGCACTAGATTCTTGAGCACATTGTTGCTTCCATTTTTGTAGAAATAATTTTATTGCTACTTCAAAATTAAACTGAGGACTTGGGTAACACTGTTGCCTAACATCTATAGCCCTCATATCTTATTTGCCCGCCTTTTGGGAAGGCATGGGGAAATGGGTCCATCTGCTCATTCAGGTCAGTAGGGGACTTGTCTTTCATCAGGTCAGTCTTCTAAGCAGTATGAGTCAGGACCTCAACCTTAGCCATAGCAGTCCACGTGAAGGCACCTAAAAACTACATGGCATTTCTGTAGACAACCTTGCCTAACTTATTTCATCAGATGGGTCAAAACAAATCGGACTGAGCTCATCTTCCCCTATGCAAGAGGTGAATTTTATCTCCTGGATAAGATGTCTGAATTCACAAGACATCGCTTTTAGTGGATTAAAAAAATCTTCTGTACCTTTATCAGATGTGGGTGATCCTGAGTACTACTACCTTGCAGTGGCAGTGCAGATGGGACAATCAGATAAGCCCCATGTGTGAACTACTGGGGCAGACAGGCTGGGATGGAGTGCAGTGTGTTGGTCAGGAGATGGCAGCACTTAGTCAATGTTCTTAAGAACTAGTTCTTTGGGAGCCTTAGCAGCTTCTTAAAAAGGTTTTTTGGAAGAATATGAATCGGTGGTGACTAAGATGTTCCTAAAGGAATATCCAGGGAATATGACCCTAAATGCAGGCAACTTTGGGGAAGAATGGGTTAATCTCACAGGAAAATGGATCTCCAGGTAGCAAAGAACACCAGTGGAACAGATGATAAAGGGCTAAAGCGGGGCCAAATGCCAGAGAAGCAAGAGTCGGTCCTTACACTCCATTTCCATGGGATCTACTTCAGTTCATTAATGTCACTAATGGAGGATGTCGCTTTTCAGAAGTACCTGTGCTTTGAACAGCATTCCATTTCCAGAATGAACATGTTCATTATGTGTAGGGTAAAGCATTGCTGGTCCATTGGGTTCCTCAAAAGAACAGTGTGAGGATGGGTCTGTTTCCTGTTCCATGGTGAATTCATTCTAGTAGGCGTTCATGTATGAAATGAAATGGACGGTCCTCTGTAGCTCCTGTGTCAAAGCAAATGTCTTGGGTATTGACTGTAGCCCATGTGTCTGTATAAAAACCCATTTGGCATCTAAAGTGGGGGAAGAAAAGTCTGACAACTCTTGTCATCACAAATACAAATACATTATATCCTTGGGTAAGTAATTATCTAAGGTAATAAAAATGGTTTTTGGAGTTTGTAGACTTTCTGTTTACTAGAGATAAACGCATGATGGTTTTAAACTGAATGGACAGGTACAAAATACTAAGAATGTGAATACTTAAGACTGGATCTGAATTCAGTTCCCGCTTAATTGCCATGTGACTTCGGAATTCATTTCTTTGCCCGAATTTACTATTTGGGCATCTTATCTAAACACAACATGGTTGTGAGGAGTGAGTATATATAACCACTATAAATGAAATGACCGATTTCTCTTTCTAAAAGGAGCGCATGAATTTTTAAAGAATGGCAGCAAAATGCTTCTGTGGACCAAAATTTGCTGGACTCTTTGAATTGGGTATTCTCTTGACCTTGTGTTTGGGTGGGGGGACATCTGAACTTGAGACGTAACCCCACTAAATGCTGGGAAGAAGTTATTACAATAGCCTAAGAACCTAAGCTTTGGTTTTGGGCTCCAGAATAATTAGCTTCTTGATTACCTAGTGACTGTAATGAAGACCTTCACCAAACAGTCTCAAACAACCCACGTTCTTAGTGTTTTATATTACTGACACTATGTACCGGAATACTAACTGCAAAAGACAACTTTTTGGTCAATAGTTTAAGCCATAACATTTTGGGAACTCCAAGTATTAGACTTGTGCACAGAAGTTCTTCAGATGTGCTAAGTAAAACAAGGAGAAATGGAAGTAAATGTTGCAGAATATGGCCATGCAACAACCTGAGTCAAAGATCTGCATTACTCATTGGCACCTTGTTTAAAGTGGTATTGACACCTCCCTACAATACTCCATATCCTGGGGTTTTTTCCATAGTACTTATCTCTACATGTAGGTTAGAATGCATTCTGCATGATATTGGGGGCTGTTTCCTGCAGTCCCCTCAGTGCCTGTGCACAGTAGATGATGGGTTTACCCTTCATCAGATGTAGTGGTTAGGTATACTAGTACATGGAATATTGCTGCTGAGACCTTTTGTAACTACTTAGAAAAGAGTATCTTGTACTCCTGAGATGGTGTGCCTGGGTGCCCAAAAAACTATATCCTTGGAATGTAATTGTTTTAGTTGGTGAGGAGTGTGTAACCCCAGGATAGCAAGACTGATGGGATAAAGTGATGGAGGAGAAGGAAAGCTACTAAGAAGTGTTAAACCACAGCTTTGCCAGAAAGCAGTGAATCATGTCAGACACCACAAATTGTATTAAAACATTTTGTGGAGAGGAGTGTACTCAGAATTTCCTGTTCTAGTGAACTCAATTTCTTCAGGTAGTCACAAAGCTTATCTCGGTTATTGGCTCCATAAAAGCTTAATTCTGGTGAATTGGAACCTGCTAAAATTAGGCAATGACTTCATTATCAAGTCATCTTATATAGATTCTGTTTTTAATATACTGCTAGTATCTTTTCGAGAGTGACACCCTAAAAACTTAAGGGGTGGAAATTCAAATAGCATATACAGCACTTAAAAAAAAATCTACCCTGGCTGTCTTGTTCTCCAACTACAAATAACAAAGTCTTATTTTATGCTTCCTGTTGTGCTTTTCCTCTCCTTTTCCTGAAAAGGAAAAGGGGCTGTGTTCCCAAATTGGCTCTACTCTTTGACTGTATATAACCCCATCTTTCACTTGGATTTCTCTGAAGTCATTGCTGAGTGGGAGTTTGGGGTTTGAGGTGTCTTCTGATATTGCAGCTTGCAAAGGGAGGGGAAGGACTCGGAATTGAGCAAAAAGCTGAGCCTTAATGTAGGCCCGATGTGGATTTGATTACTGACGGGTTCTAGAGCAAGTATTGCTCATTATTCCACATCAGACCTCAGTGGTAGAGGTTTTATGGGCTATTCACTTAGACACCAGAGGCAGGCTACCCTGGGGAAAGGGGTGACTCTAAAGCAACTTTATATAGCTGAGACTGGTTTTGGAACAGCTGTCACCTAGGGCCTTTCTGCTGATAATACTGAAGCTGAGAAGTGAGCCTTTCCTTCTACTGATTGAAGTGACTGTTTCCAGAGTATCATGGTTTCTTGTGGGCCTGAGGTGATGAAGCCGTTGAATAGACTACTTGCCCTTCATTTTCCAAGGGCATCAAATCGCCTGAACTTCTAGGTTGTCACTTGGCCTCTTCAAACAACTGCTGGAAAAACGGCCCTTTTTCCCCATGTGCATGGTATTCTGCCCGACACCACAATAGGTAGGAAACCTGTAGACGGAGTCCTTTCAGATTGGGCCTGGGTCTTAGGGACTCCTGCTATGGCTGGCACCAGGGAGACAGTGTCAGAGCCCAGCCTTCTTCCTAGGGAAGCACAGATGACTGACAGATGAGTTGATGAGGACTGCAGTTGAGGCTGGAGCACTTCACTGAGCAAGCGACTGTGAAGCCAAGAGTCGGGCATGGCTGAGCAAATCTGAAAAGGTACTAGTTTGGTCTGTATTTGAGAGGTAACTTTTTTCCTGGCTCTTAAAGTCCACACGCTGATTGAGGCAATATAGACAGTAATGATTATAACTGTTTTCACGGAAAACTTAAAGGAGTCTTGTCAACACATTCTAACAAAACATACCCATCACTTCTGATACGTGTAAGCATATTAGCTTAATATTTTAATTTACAAGTGAAATCACTGCTTTTCATCTCTAAAATATCACTGACAATTTCAGTGAAGTCTGAGTTGATTAGAATCAGTGAAGAAAAATAAAGCAGTTTCAGAACAAGAATGAGGATGAGTGTTAGCTCGTAAAGATCAGATTACATAAAGGGCTTTTTGGAAAATCATCTTATTCTGAAGAACTACCTTGATATACTATGAAATATAAAATTGGCTGCAGGAATTAAATCTTCAGTTGGGTCAGATTTCTGACTAGTAGTGATTACTCATTAAAATTCCAAGGCAGAAAACATGGAGGAAAAGTCTTTCTTCCCAAAGAGATGTTTGAAACATATACCTAACAGCATCTTTTCTAGCTGTTCAGATATTATCACAATAATTCATGAGAAATGTAACTTAGCAATTGATGGTATTCTTGGTCATCCTATTCAAAGACTTCATGAGGATAATAGGAGTCCCAGAAAGAAGAGGTATGAGTGACAGAGACTTTGGGGAGAACGTTGTAGAGTTTGGGAGTAGGTTGCCACAACTTGAGGATATTAAAACTATGAGGGGACTAGTAAAGGTGGGAGCCATTAATGCCACAGGAATGAAAATACATTGGGAAAGAATAGTGTCACCAGAGCCAGAGGGCTTTTGCAGAGACTTGCATGACAGAAGGTGTGGTCTTACAAGGATGTAACTGGAAGAATGAAAGCACTGTGGGGAAGGGATTGGGGATACTAATGAGACAACATCTGTTCCTTTTATTGCATAATCCCACAGGAAGCTAGACGCCAAAGGACCACACATGAGGTAACTTGTAGAGAACTGCAATCCCCATAGAGAAGGTCAAAGAAGAATGGAAAATGGTCAGAGGGAAACGCACGCAGAAACGGTTACACTGATTCATCTTGGGAGAATTGGCAATAAATGGGGTGGCCTTAAAGGGATACCTAGAACATAGAGCCATGGAGGAGAGACAGTTAATGGGAATGAGAATAGCTTAAGCTAAAAGGAAAACTGACCTCAAGGCTGGTAACCCAAGAAAGAAGAAACTCTTCAAAAGACCAGTGGGGGAAGACTGAAGTAGCACAAAGATCCATTGAGAATCGAGTCACCTATGTGTATCAATATGCCAGCCTTGGTGAGTAGACCAGGTAGCAGTAGTAAAGGATGTCATGTTTTCCAAAGTGAGCACAACATTTACACTTCTGCTTCTGGGCATAGAAAAATGCCATACCTGAAGAGTAGGGCTAAGACTTACTCTTCCAAACTCTCACGGTCATCATGCCTAATCACAAACGACTTTGCTTCTGTAACAGAAGCTTTTCTTGGCCTCTTGGGCTCATCTAATTTCTCACTTGATTTTTGACATGCCAGGTGATAAAGCACAGCAAATTAAATGTGAGCGTGAGATGTGGGTTTTGTGGGACACAGAAGAGCAGATGACAGCTTGTGAATGTGTGCTTGCATTTGCATGCAGCTGAAATTGCTAATGAGCACCCACAGGTTCATATCAGTGCATTGTCAACTTGTATGGCAAATTTGGGAGAAAATTTTCATTTGTATGAAACTTCAGATGGTGACCTCAAGAATATTACTATAGGACTTGGTTCTTGACATTTGGATTTTTGACTCTTCCAGAGAAGTTGTAGTTTTCAGAACATTAGTTTATTTTTTTAATCTTAATGTGTTTTTATTTATCTTATAGTAGTTTTGAATTTAAAGTTGCCGAGATGATTCAGAATCCTCCTGGACCCCAGACTCGATCTCCCCTTATCCACAGCTTCTGTTTCTATGGCACATTTTTCTCAATGAGTCAATGTGTGTGTGACCACTAACTGGGGGCCATGCTTTACTCAGACTTCCTTGGTTTTACCCAAGTTCCCTTTTCTGTCCCGGGGAAACACTGTATGCATTAGACATGTTTTTTAACATGCTGCTTAGCTGGGACTGAATCTTAAGCTTTCTATCAAACTATATCTATTACTGAACTCCTGATTCTTACAGTTCTGAGGAATACTAGTCAAGTATTTTACAGAATCCCCTCTGATTTGGGTTGGTTTGTTTTTTCTTAGGGCTAGCCAGCAATAATTTTCTGTGTGTCAGTGTTCTCATCTGGGTAGGCTCCTGGTGCCATGTCAAGCTCAGTGTTTGTCTTCTGCCTGTTCACCACCTCTCTTCCACCATCCCCATTGTTCTTGCCTTCCCCAGTTCCTCTCACCCCTTCATTGTCTAAATTCTTTAAGTTAGAAGACATTTTATATATACATGGAATCACACAATACATGGCTACTTGGGGTTGGAGTTTTCACTCCATAGAATTCCCTGATGATTCCAAGCTGTAAATATCAACATTCCTGGTCTTTTAAATCCCTATGTGTATTCCATGGTATGGAAATACTATCATCTGTTTAACCATCCACCTGTTGGAAGATACTTAGACAAGTTTCCATTTTGGGCAAATAAGTTGCTATGACCATGAATTTATAATTGAGTCTTTTCTTGCCTGGTTCTTTTTTGAAAAAGTTCTAAATTGAAAACTTCTTTCTATGATAGATGCTAGTCTTTTCTATTTTAAGGAAATGAATAATTTTCTGAACATCATCTTGGTTAAAAGCACTTACATCTCCTCCAAATTTTTTCATAGACACAGTTCCTTAGATACATTAAGTAACTTGTTTGGGGGATTTGGAATTTAACAGCTACTTCCATTTTCTTTCGTGGGAAACACTTATTATTTACTCTACCACAAGCACAGAACTGTCAAAGAACATGAGGACCTTGTTCCTCATGCAGCTCTGAAGAGCTCTGAGAGGAAGGAAGGGATCATACCTATGGCTCTTGTCCCTTGACCTCTGTGACATGGCCGCTGGGCCAGTCACTCTCCTCTGCTGATGGAAAGTGGATTCTAAGTGTGGGGGCGGAGAGAATGCCTGTGAGGGTGCCCGGCTGCCTTCATGGCTGGGGAACGGAGACTGCATGCCCCCAGTTTCAGGGCCTGGGGCAGTTGGAAACTGGACTCACATCTGTTTTTGTTTTTTTTTAGTATTGAATTGTTTTTAAACTGTCTTAATTTTCATTGAAACAATACTGTTCCCTTTCCCACCTTTGGGCCTCCTGGAGCTGAATGTCCCCCCACCCTGCCATGTAGCTTAGAGTTGGCACATGAGGAGGGGTGTTCAGGGAGTCCCTCACCCCTTTACACAGCTTGAGGAGCCCAGGTGGGTACCTGTGACTGTCTTGCCCCACACTCTCAACCTGCAGCTGAGAGGTGAGTTACTCCCCTGGTCCCATTGTTGAGTCACACAGACAAGCCTTGGACAACCTAAAGAACTGAAACTAGGAGCAGTGTGGGGGACAACAGATTTGTACTAGCATGGGGATTAGTGACAAATAATGCATCCAGGTGGGTAGGGCACCCAGGAGTGGCAGCCATGCTGAACATGTCCAACCCACACTCTGTGGCTTCACCGTGTACCCAGCTCTGGGGCAGGCATGTTGGATACCAGGGAAGTGATTTTGGAAAATCCACTTGTAGCCCTCTGGAGAACTTGCAGGATGGTTGAAGACTTCACTTGCGGAAGATGCAGACAGGACACAAGGCATGCCATCCACTGTGCCGTCCACTGTGCTAGTGTAGCTTTGAGCCAGAGGGTGCACAGGCGTGGGTGGGATCCACTGGCCCTATGGAAAGAGGCACTGCAGGTGGAAGGACAGCAGGGTGAGGTGTTGCCTGCACAGGATGATGGTGGAGGGGCAGTGGAGAAGGCTCCTCTGACTTGACAGTGAGCTGGCATCGAGAGAAGGGGCTGGATCACTCAACAGAGTGCTGACCAGCTGGTCTTGTGCCAGCAGGGCCCCATGAGGTGGCATTGCAGCAACTATCTAAACCAGCTGAGTGGTAGGGCAGTCCCTGGAGATGTGGGGGTTTGCTCTTCTCTCAGACACAAGCTGATAGGTCCTGCAGCTGCCCCTACTGACCCCATCAAGGAAGCAGGGAAGGCACTGTGTCCAGCCAGGACTCAGCTGAGCCCTTCCAGGTGCAGATGCTGTTTGAAGTTGTGCAGAACAGAGCTGGGCTCTCAGGAGGGCTGCTCATATTTTCACATCAGAGGTGTTGTTGGCTGGCATTGGAGCTGTCCATGTCACCCAGGGAATTGTGCAACCTGAGGCACTCCCACAGTAATTGTTGAGCCCCTGTTTGCCACTCTTAGCCATTCTCAGGACAGCTAGAAGCTTCGTGCCCACTTATTATAATGAAAAGTGATTTTGCTTCTTTCAGATTGTGCTTCAATTTTCCACTCAATTGTAACTGAATCTAGCTTTTAGAACAAACTGAGGCTTATTTAATCTGTTGCACAGTTTTGGCTTAAACCCCGCAGGAAACCAGGCTCCAGGAGAAGTGGAAGCTTTGGAGGCTCGGAAAAGTGAATATAATTACAGCTTGTGCTGAGTTCCACATGGAATGCCAGGGTGATGTAACACGCTGTAGACATACAACACCCTCACACCTGTGCTGCTCATTACACGTGCTGGTTAAAGATCGGTCTTCTGAAAGTCCACTGTTGAAGTCAGGGCCAATGAACGTCGGTTCCTCACCATGCTGCATTGGGTCCCTCTATTCCAAGAGGCTGTGCCCTTCATTTTGCATGATGGCATTTTCTTCATGGCTGGATTTGCAGGTCCCACGAAGACCATTTCTGTCGTTCTCTAATATCATCTCTGTACAAGTCTAAGCAGGCTGAAGGCATTCCCACTCTTCTTCAGTGAAATCAATGGCCACACAACTGAATGTCAACAGATCCACTTCCTGGTGCTCAGGAGCTAGTCCTGCTTTCTAGGAACCTTCAGTCCCTCACAGCTGAACAACCTGGGACTCCATGATGAGAGCAAAGTCCAGAGCTGAATGGCAGAAATGGAGGTCCAGGAGAGAAGTGATTGTGGAAGCCCGTCCCCTTCTCTCTGGTCAGACTGCAGTGATCTGGTCCGGAACCAAGGCGGCTTTTCCTGGCGGGCAGTGGATGACCAGTTGACCAGAGGGACATAAGAAGTTGGGGTTCTCGCCAAGGTCCAGAAAAGACGGTAGAGTTTGAGAGCAGTGAGGATCGCCCAGAGGATCAGGAATGAGAATTGATGGGATATCGGGTCCCCATCAGGCTCTTCAGCTTGAGTGCATCCTGGTTTTGGCTGGCTGAATCCCTGTTCATTTACTCTATTTACACTAAATTTTGAGCTTTTGACCTCCTGAAAACCCAGCCTCTACCTCGGAGCAAAGCCAGTCCAAGGAAGGAGCATGACCTTTGTCTTTGGAAAGACCCACAGAGCACTCCTCAGAACATTAGTTTATAATGCCTGTCGAGGAAGTCTCATGGAGATCTGTATTAAGTTTCCTGCTTTGGGAATAGTCTGCATGTTAGGTACCTGAAATTTATAGGCAACCTCCAAGATAATTTAGCTCAGGTATTTGGACTAGTTTTAGAATTCAGTTCCCCACTCTGATCCAAATGTGTGAAACCAGTTCTTGAACTCTTCTTACCATGGGCTTATTAACTTCCTGAATTGAGAAACTAACTTAGCTGTTCAGACACTTGTGGATAGAAGTGGGCTGAATAGAAGACATAGCAGATTCCTAAGTGATAAACCAACAGTAAGCAAGAAAGCATACCAGAAGATCAAATAGTATGTAGGGTAATAAAGAGCTTGAAATTATCAGAAACTAGAATGAACCATGCTGGTGGTACCAGAAAAGGACAGTACATTTTGGGGGGCCCCAATTTAGTGTCTTATTGCCTACTGTTCAGTGTTAATTTTACAAAACACGTCGTATAGCCTGCCAAACTTAGCAACTTTCCCTCGGGATTTAAGGCAAATTGTATCCAGGTGACCATATTCATTTTAGGGTCTTATGCTTGTTAAAATCACTACTTGGAGGGCTTACGCTTACTACTGGGTGCTGAAGACTTGGGTGTCAGAGGCTGTATATGTAGATCTGCAATTTCCTCTTCCAGCGTACATTGCTGAGTATCCTATAACATAGGAACCTGAGCATGAGGGGAAGTCATAAGGAAGTATAGGGGCCTTGTTGCTGGATCTAGGGTCTTGAGTTAGGGTTGGGGAAACTAGGAAGAGTTCTTCAGTTGACTTCTTCTGAATGCAAAGACAGGATTGGATATGCAGGAACTTCGTGGAATAGATACCTGTGAGATAAAGAAGCCCCAGGATAACCTTGAACCCACAATAGGAAAAGAAAGCGGGGTAGGTGTAAAGCTTCAGGTTACAGTGACATTTTTACAGAGGGCTAAGCAGACTGATGGGGAATCTGACTCAATTGCTTGAGATGGGTCCTGCCTTGAGAAATGGGCATGCCTTAGTATCCCTTATCCCTTCTATGGCACATCACTCAACCTGTCAATCATGCTCCCCACTTCAGATTATCTCAGAAGAGCTTTTTCGGTGCCCACCATCCTTGTAGCTAAAGGGGGGAACATGGGTGCAGATCTTGGGCCTTTCGAAGTTTAAAACCCAGTTACATCTGAGGCAGGGTAAGGATTCCTGTACTGCTAGGTCTACAACTCAAGGGGTAAAGGTAGCTGCTTCAATGGTTGATTCCAGCGCTACTGAGCATTGAGGAATTCTACTAGTCACTCTGCTTGAAATCACATGTTTTCTACTCGGCAAGTCTTGTAAAACTGATCATGGCCTGGTGTCTTTGGGGGAAACTTCTTCCAAATGCAATAGAATAATTACCTTTTTTTTGCCTAGATGTATTAGCCCGTTAATAGGGTAGTGCCTTCGTCTGTAGATGAGACAGTTAGACAGTACCCTCAGGTACCTGACTATACTCACAAGTCCTTTTAGCTATCTAAGGAATTACTGGTTAAATGGAATACTGTCATAAGTGACAAAGAGATAAGAAAGCTAAACTTGGTGTTTGAGTAGGAAAACTAATGCCAAGTGGCTAGGTGCTTTTTATGGTCTCAATGTTCATAAGGAAGGTAGAGTTGATATGTTTTGAAGAATTAGTAATGTAACTCAAAACAAGACCTGCGTGTTTTTAGTAGAAAATCCTTTGAGAATTCTAAGGCCCATTGATTCTGCACTGAACTTATAAAGGACATTTGCCAAGTGAATCTTCAACATGGTCAAGCAGACTCCTCTTTATGGGAAATCATCTGTTCCCCTGTATACTTCTATCCTTGGTCACTATCGGCCACAGATCTGACTCACTTTAGCAAAATGGGACATTCTAATAAGCTACCCAAATATCAATGAGTATAGAGATGAGGGATGGTCATGTGATCTAGATGTCATCTATGTGAAACTCAAGGAGATACTGCTAAAATTCTTTCCAGAAGAGCTTTGAGGAAAAACCTACTTGAAGGCTAAGGTGAGCTAGAGCACCTCACATCACTAATGGAGTGTCCAGATTTTTTCTATCCTGAGGGTTTAGTAGGACTATGAGAATGAATCTGAACCACTAGAGGATAGAAAAGGAACCAGTTTCTTGAAGAAACAACCAATTGAACTAGCCTCTGTTGGGACCACCACTATAAACTTCAGTTTCACCCAATGTATTTCCCTTTTTACTGAAGCCAGTGAGGTTGGGAGTTTGTCAGCTGAAACTGGAGAATCCTAAAAGCTCTAGCTCAGGGGAACTTGATAGAGGATGTAGGCATTAGAACAAAATGGTTTCTTATTTTCAAGGTTAAACAGTAGTTAATAAGCCTGAGGAGTTAAATTCAACAATACTTAAACCTTCTCAGTCTAAATATTTCAAAATAGTTGGAACTGAGTTATCATGAAGGGATCTGGAAAGGCAGGCCTTGGCCAATAGAACATTGAAATGTTCCCATACCCATGTGGCTGTCCTGCTCAAGTTCATGAGCACCTGTAATTCTTATGAAAACAGCGTAGTAGTAGTAGAAAATAATGCCATGACACAAGTATATAGAAGGCAACTAGGACCCACTGCTTGTGAGACTTTTATCAAGAAATGGCTAAATGCAGAGAAGCTTTAAATGAAACAATATGTGAAATGAAGTAATATCTGAAAAGAGATCACCCTGCAGTAACATAGCATGTATAGTCACCTGGGTCCCAGTTGTATGGTTCCAGTAAGCTCCCTATAAAAATTCTGAAGTATGGTCACTTAAATTTTAGATACTCTGAACTTCTGAAATGTTTGGTTTTGAACAGATAGCTGTACCCATGAGAGTCGTGGGTTCGTCTGGGTCAGCAACAAAGAGATGGCATGGTCCAATGTATGCATCAGATCACAAATATATGTAAAGTTGGGATCAGACCTCCTCCATCTCACCTGACTTAGGGATGGACATAATCCCTGTGTTTGGATGGCTTCAGGAGGGTCTACAGGTATACAAACATCTTAATTCTGAATCTATACACAAACAATTTAATTCTGCTATATTTTCTGAAGGAGCTATAGTCATCAGTTGTGACTAAAAACTTCTGTGATACTAATGTGTTCCTAAGAAGAGAGGCCAGAGTGTGATTAGACGTTTGAGAACTTGGAAATGAGTCCTGTCAATAAGATTGAAGAGGTTTAGAGTCTCAGATTAGACCAGAGTGCAGATCTGATCCTGTGAATGAAAGAAATGGGCAGGAAGCAGCTTAGATGGAAGTGCAATACAAAAGGCTCATCAAGGCTGATGGCTAATTTGGTCTTCCTACTTGCCATTAGATGAGTCTTGATTGGCTTGTATTAGCATCCCACCTGCACTTAGACTTTGTTCATCACCACCACTGTCTTCATTTGAGCTTCAGATGTACTTTGCTGTACAGATTCACAGAACAGCAACTCTTTATCCCACAAGTCAGAAACTCAAGGATGCTAGCAATAGGAAATGCAGCTCTTGTTGCTGGAGTTGATATTGGTGCGTAACTGGCAACTCGCCTCCTGATACATTTCCTATCCTCTTCAAATCCCCTCCACCCTCGATGTTACCTATGCTGAGCATTGGTGCTTACCTGGTGGTGTGACTCAAACCTTGATTCTAAACAACTAGTGACCATGAGATTTTCAAACAAGTGTAGCCAAATGTGTCTGAGTTAGTGGGGCAAGGAAGTAAGGAGATGCCCAAGTGCATCATGCAGGATAGTCATATTCCTACTTGCTCTCATTGTTAAAGTGGATCACTTATCTCTTATACGATGTTATGCCTGCAAAGAGGCAATTAAATACTCCAGTGACTTTGTAATGGACAAAGGTACTCTTGACTTCACATGCTGGTTTTTACTGATATTCTTCCTGCTGGGGCTAGAACACCATAGGGATGCCTCCTAAATGTAAATATCATATCATAAAGGGCACCCCAGGTGTTTAGCATGTTTACTCAGAATTAATGCTTCAGCTATATTCTGAAGGATGACTCAACAGTCGACAAGGCTACCTTCTGGGAGTTATCTGAAACCATGGACTCATGACTTGAGGCCTATCTCTACTATCTTCTGCCTTTTCTGATCTGAGCCCACAGATAGCATGATTTGTTGTGTGGGACTCTGTGCTTATGGTTAGAGCCTTATAATAAACTGCTACCAAGTGGCAAATTTGGTCTGCTTATCAAAGGGGCTTGGCTTCAGTCTGTTGCTGACAGATTTGACATTCAGAAGTAATAGTAGCCAGATTCTTTGAAAGGTGGCTAATCCAGTGTTGAACACATCTTCCACTTTTGCCATCATGACCATGTTGAGTTGCTCATGAAGGATGAAAGTGGCTGATGTTAACTTGAACAACTAAGTCTTATAGAGGATTGTAATGTGATATTAAAAAAAATTTGCATGTGTTGTACATCCCTATATCCTTTCCTAAACCTCCTTTGCTAGTTCTTTTCCATGTAGGCCCCTGACTAGATGGTCAAGACTATGATCACTGTCCCCTAATCAATTAATATCCTCATCATTGGTCCCTTCGGATTTCACTCAAACCAAATATATGTGGAATAAGTAGTGATATCAAATAGTTTCCTGTGTTGGGGGCCCGAGAGTCAGTTTTACAGCTGTTACAACCAGTGTGTACAAGATAGTATTTAAGTCAAAAACATCTTCAACTAGTACTTCAAATTTTCTTAATGCCAGGACAGTACTAATGATTCAGACAAACTTGTAAATTGTTGAATGTAGGCTTGTGATTTGGGAACACTCTTGCCTTTGTCAATCATCTGATAAGGGTTTTGAGGAAAACATTTTTGATTAAAAAGGATGTTTTCAAAGTAACCTAGCCAGAGTTTCATGGGTCCTGGTTACGAATGCTGATAGCCCCCATATTCCATGAGAGTCGGAACAAGGAAGAGATGGTATGTAAGAGTTGGGCTGAGGGGTGGTAGCAGATGTGAATTTCTTCTCTGGTAGTCTGACTTCATGAGGTAACTTTCTTCGGTGCTGGGAATGAAACTCGGGGCCTTATGCACACAAAGCAAGTGCTCTCTCAAGTGAGCTAGATTCCCAGCCTGGGAGTCTGACGTCAAACACTGCTCCTTAATATCTGAATTATGAACTTTCTTCCTCAAAGAGAAACTGATAGTCACAATCTACCAAGGACATATAGGTATAGATCCTAATTCTTCGGTCTGATGCACAATATAGCAGCGGATCAGTTTAAGATGGAGTATGATGGAAGCATCTTTTCATTGTTGAGAGTGAGAGGGTAGAAATATGTAGTCACATCACATATCCAATATTGTTATACAAGACTCACAATACTGAGTTCAGTATAAGGCTGGTATTTCTAACAAGTTAAAGATCTAAGGCTAAGAGGAGCTATATGAAATGTGCATAAATGGGTCTGGGCTTAGGGGGATGTATATGCCTTCTAACCTCTGGGTCAGCATGCCAACCTGTGTCCAGAGTTGATAACCTCATCAGTGGAGGAATCCTAGTTCACAAGCAGGCCTGGTCCCACTCAGTTACTGTAGGCACCTGGCTGTCCACAGGAGAGCTGCCAGTGAAACATGCCAAGAATTAGAACACAATGACATGTGGTTTTTTTTTCCCTCCTGTGGCAAAGCTCTGTCTTCTGAGCTTGGACTTAACAGAACTCTTCTATTGGTCTGGTTGTATTGTAGGTCAGATTAAAGGGTATACAGGTCATAATCAACTGCCAGGTTGACTTTGGGGAAGTAAGAGTTTATTGACTCATCCAATCCAAGTGTGCTCTGCATTTTGGTGGGGTGGGTTTCTATTAAAAGCTTTTTCCAGGTACTCGGGAGCCCTGCCTTAACCATAATGGTACATCACAGCCTGCAAATTCCTGTGAAGGCAAGTCTCTGCCTACAGCCTATAAGGCTTCTACAGATTCTTTTGCCCAAATGGGTCAAAACAAATTGGAGCATTTGAGCTGATCCCCCTCAGTGAGGGATATACTTCATATTTAAATATGGGGTGTCTGAGTCCATGGGACATTACTAACAGTGGATTCTGTAACTTCTAAGCCTCATCAGTTGTAGGTAATCCAAGTCTCCTCTCCATCCTGTCCCCTACTGTAGGGGATTCAGATAAGCCTTAAAAGATGAAGTACTAGAACAGACAGCTGGCCAGGAAAGGACAGTTGTCAGTTATATAGCAAATCTGCATTCCCTAAGAACTTCGCTAGTTGTAAACCCTACCTTCTAAAGAGCCATAAGTGACAAAGATGGTCCTAAAGGAATATTTGGGGTTCAGTCCTGGATGGATCAGGGGAGTCTATGAAAGAGAATTTAAGCTGAGGAAAATGAATTCCAATTAGATGATCCAAAGCCAAAGTTCTCTGGTAGAAAGAAGACCTGACTGGGGGAGCAGATACTGAAGGGTTAATAGAGCAAAATGCCAGAGAAAACCCAGTCATTCTCGTGATTTTTTACCTTGACCAGTGCATTGAGTGTCATGATAGGAGAGGTCACTGTTTCCTGAAGTCCCTTTTTTTCCAGAATCAATCCCATATTTACATTTGCCCTGCTCAAGTATAGAAAACAAAGCACCACCAGGAGACTTTAAGTGTAAGGGCTAGTGCATCTTCTATACTTCCATTGGGTACATTTTTGCTCAAACGCAGCAGTTACAAGTTTCCTTGGCCTCTTAAGGGGAAAAACTAGGAGCATAATGTGGGGATTAGTAACAAAGCACAGCAAAATAAACCAGTTGTAGGCCCTGTGGAACAGATGGCAGCTTATCAATATCCTCCCCTGTCCTCTTGTACAGCTGAATTTGGTGCGCACCCATAGGCTCATCTTAAAGTTGTGAATTTGCATACTGACTGTTGGGTAGAAAAATCTTGCCAATCATAACAAATACGCTGTTGGTGATTTCAGGTAGGAAAGATTATCACCAATAAGAATTTTCATATTCTGATAAATTCTTGAAGCTGGAAAAACTAATATGCTTAATACTTGTCATAGAAGTTACTTTTAAATTTTTTTGTACTAGAGGTTGAACTCAAGGGTTCTTAACCACTGAGCTACATCCCAAGCACTTTTTGAGATGGTCTCACTAAGTTGCTCAGGGCCTTGCTAAGTTGCAGAGGCTGGCTTTGAATTTGCAATCTTCCTGCCTTACCTCCTGAGCTGTTGTGGTTACAGGCAAGTGCTACCATGCCTGGTACTGGTCATGAAAGGACTAATAAAATCCTATAATTCAATTTCTTGGCTTAAGTTCTGTGTATAATTGAGCTGAGTGGTTACATTGAGAATCCAGTTTGCCTGATTTGGTCTCCTGCTTTTCAGAGTGATTGTTTATATAAGCAGTAAATGCAGGTACGTTTTTTTAGGTCTCACAGAAGATCTGTCAGTGTAGAGGAATGATTGAATTCTGGTGGCGGGGGGAAATGGAAATCTGGAATCTTCTCTACCAGTGTTGTAGCTCTGTTGGGATGCTCCCTGGTAACTCTGAATGTTTATGGCCAGTGTCTGTACATGACCTAAAACCCTAAATAGCCCATGGTGGGCAATGCTTTTCTTTGGGAGGCAAGGGCAACTTTGGCTTTTTGGACAGTTATGTTCAGGCTGAATGGAAGAAAGATAACTAGGTGATGAGCTAACAATGTCAGAGGACAAAATAGTATTTGGGAATAGTTACATACCTAGAAACTTAAAGGAAACAATGGACACATCAGAGGCACCAGAAACTGGTAGAACGTATTTAGGGCACTCTGAACTAGTGCTTGGATCTCCCATATTTCAGAAACATCAAACATTCCAATTTCTCCTTTCACACACACTCGACCCCAGTATCTAGGAGAGTCTATAGCCAATTGACTTCCTTTGGATTAAGGCACTTATGTTAACTTTAATGCCTAGAGCTCTTCATCTCAATTTTGGATACTAAGATGGGCTGCAAGCTTGAGATTTTGTGGGTCCTTGCAGGTCACAGTGCTCAAAACTACAGCTGGACATGGTGGCACATACCTGTAATCCCAACAGCTCAGGAGACTAAGGCAAGAGGATCTTGTTCAAAGCCAGCCTCAGCAAAAATGAGGTGTGAAGCAACTTGGTGTTGACCCTGTGTCAATCTAAAAAGGGACTGGGCATGTGGCTTAGTAATAGTTATCAGAGTTCAACCACTGGTACCTGCCCCCCAAAATGAGAACTACAGCATGACACTCTCCACGTACTACAGGACGATGGGTGGAACAAATGGGAGGTAAAAGTACAATCCTCCAAGCAAAGGTAACACTCTGAAAAGCACTAGCTTCCCCCTTGGCTGAGCCCTGTCACTGGTCAGTCCTTTGGAGAATTTTATCCTCTTGAAAGTGGTTATTGAAGATGCTATATTCACAGGCCAGGGTAGACACGTCTCATGTGGTCCTGCCTCTATCCAGAAGGGGCTCTTTTGTCAAATGGGAACTGATAGGTTGAAGCTGGTCTTAAAACTTCCAGATAAAATTGACCCATTTCCACCCCCCCTCAAGGTTCCCTGAGAGAACTGCAGTGTTCTCCTTGGAAACTTGCTCTGTCTGCTAGGAATCCTTCAATGAAAGCAAAGGGGTTGGTGGTAGGGAAGGTGTGGGGCAAAAACATTGGGAATTTTCTTGCCTGTGTTTCAGATTGAATTGGAGGTAACATTGAGGTCAGATAAAAGCCTAAGAAAATATTTAATTTTCATCTCCTCTGGTCCTTGAACTTAAAACCCATTAATTGCCGGAGCCCGGCTGGCTGGGCAAAGTAACCAGGGGGTGACTAACAACTTGTGTACATTGATACAGCACGAGTAGGAGCCGTTTATTGTAGGACAACAGAGGTATTTATACATTCCACACAGCTTATCTAATTAACATAAACTAGATACATCAGTCAACCAATAAGGAATCTCCACACTTAATGGCTCGATGGCATTACTTCACAAACCACTCCCTCTGGCATTTTGCCAGGCGCCATCCAGACTTGTTTACAGACTCTAACAATTCTGTGTGTATCATAAAGAACAAGCTGTACTACTGCGGGTCAGTGTGAGATGCTGCTTTCAGTTTTTTTCCTACGAATTAGAAGTCGGTCATGCGGTTAAGTCAAGTTCCCTACATGTGACTTAATGGGAGAAGGGCAAAGGAAGGAGCTGAGCAAGTAGATGGTCTCAGTTGTTGTCTAGCTTCCATTCAAACCAAGGGGAGTTCTAGGGGTACAAGATGTACCAAAGTTGGTACCATGTTCAGATATAGATATCTACCCCAGAGAGTCCTGGAGCACTCTGGCTAGAAAGAGAAACAGAAATCGCCAAAATTATGTATTGGAAGCTCCTTACAGGGGTGGTCTGAGTGGGTAAGCACCCACAGCTTGAAGGGACTCACTGATTGAACTTTCAAAGTCAGAAAACCTGGAATTCCTGCAGCTCACCATTAATTCTCCCACCTCTGCCTCGCCCCCCTCCCCGAAATCATTCCTTTTTCTATTCTGTACTGAACATAATTCTTGAATGTCCAAGACCTGAGAGCCAACATAAGCCTAGAAGAGACTGGGACCTGCTGGAACTATGTAGAGTGGCAAAGAACAAAGGGCACTTCCATTTGAAACTGACAATATGATGTGTGGGATGTTGAGTATCGCTGATGGGTGCAGGGAACTGGGGTAGAGCAGGATCCCATCTCCAAGCCCAGAGGTGCCAGGAAGATAGTAATAGTTCCACACATCTCTCCATAGCACATGGACAGGGACTTGTCAATGACAGGTGTAATCAAACCCAGATCTACAGACGGAACAGGTGAAGAACCTGGCCAGTTGCCTTACCAGACTTAAACTCTCATCCCTGGACACAACAACATACCCACTTTGAAATCAAAAGCTGTTTATCTGCCTCTGCACCCCATCCAGAGGTGGCAAGGAGGATGCCAAATTCTGTATAGACAGTCAGCTAACAAGTTTGGCAGATTTGTGTCAGAGCTGAAAATGGCAAAGGGTACGAGATTTGCATTTTGGTGACTGTCTCTGACAATTTCTAAAACTGACGGATTCAAGAGATTCTACTTTAAAAACTTCAAGAAGTAATCTGAACCTCTACTATTGCATTAACTGACTTATACCAAGTATTATACATAACCATCCCATTTTAGCCTCTTCTATACCCATTTACTTCCCCCTTTGTAATCTGACTCTCCCTCTTCCTTTTTATCCTGTTCACAAATTCAACTTAATATAAAACTAATGTATAATTTTTTCAGTCGGGATTACTCCTTACCCATGTTAATCCAGGGATAATAGATATGTAAAGAGATCATTAGTCATTGTTTATAGTACATGTTGATACATGGTTTACTTTTAAGCTACCACTGACATTTTGAAAGAAGCTTTGGAAGCTGAAATCAACACTTAATTATACTGATAAAGCTAGTAATACACCTGCAAGCACAGGATTTGTTATAAAGTGATAACTATTCACCAAAGGACCTCCACATAAGAGGAAGAGGAATCCATCTCAACAGATGTTGACCTGTTTCCTCAGGTTCAAGATTTACACAAGACAACTCTAAAGTTTATAACTCTTCAGTTAATGAACCTACAGATACTGTAGGGGATGAAATTCTGTAGTCTTTCTGTAGAAAGACCACAAAGATATTAAAATAATTAATGAACTCAAAACAAAGAATGGATCAAACACAAAAGGTAAAAGACCTATTCAATAGATCCTAAAAACGGAACTCCCAGAAATGAAAGACAAGGAAGAAAAACTTAAGTCTCACCAATAGTTATGTAAACAGAACTTAAGGTATTGAAGACGGGGTACATGAATTAGAACACTTAGTAAAGAAGAAAAAAACACCTAGAGTTGAATGACCTTGTCATGACTGGACATTCCAGATAAAGGCAGGGATCACTTTTCTCGAGGAATCTTTTGCCCCTTGTTTCAGGTTGGCTCATTGGGGAACAGACTAAAATTGAATTTGGCATGAAAAATGCTTAGAAATGGAAAGTCTGAAGGAAAGGATTGGGCAACAGGAGCAATTGGCTGCAGTCCAGGTACCATGATGGCATGGCCAGCATTGGCATGCATGTGGCCCCACAGTTGTTACTTGGCCTGAAGTGACTGGCTTTTATGCTACTCTGCTCTGTAACTGAGTGAGGGGGACTGGAGAAGAGGAATTCCTTTGTAGCTTAAGCCCTGATCAAAGTGAAAACTGGAAGCTGAAGGCTACTGGCAATGATCCCAGTAGCTGGAGCAGCAAGTCCTTCCCAGAACAGATTGATTCTGATTTGATTGCAAATATATACCACCCAGTTTTCCCTACAACAAACATGACTCGAAACACCTCAGTGGCTCAAAGGGATGGAAAATGAAACCAGTCCTTGCTTTTACCTCTTAACTTGGGGGCCTATGTAGTCTTCCTACTGAGGATATAGTGCTGTGACAGGGCTTGGGGCCTTCTGGGAAACTGAGGCAGCATGAAGTTCCCCCACTCCCCTGGCCAAACCAAAGTTCTTATCAGGTCAGAAAGATATGTCTCAGAGTAATAAGCATGAGTTTACTGGATGGGAAAAAAAAAGGCATATACCTAAGGGAGAGTGGGTCCTCAGGACAGTGTACATCTCCTGCCCTTCAGTTTTTGGGGCCCCAGGAAAGTTCCAGAGGGTCCTGCTTAGGTCCACCTCTTAACTTTTGACAACAGGATGAAATCACTTTCAAGTTGCCACTGTCATAGGTCACTTCGGGATGCTGAGTTCTAACTGGAACCCATTCTTACTGACTTTTGATGGTTAGGAAGAAGTCTCCAAGTTGTAGGATCTGGTCTGCAAAACTTGCAAGTCTTCCCCCTCAATGTAACTTCTGTTCTTATTGGCATTTGGGGGCCTGCATTTCTTCTGCAAATGCAGTTTGCCAAGGAAAGCAACATATCCTATGGACTTGTGCCAGGCAGGGTTTTAGGTAAATTACTTTTTAAAAATGAAAACGTGGGAATCAGTATAGTGGGCCCATTTTACAGAATTATTCCCTTAACCTCATATTCCCATCACTCAGAACTGCTTCCATGACTTGTTGCAAAGAAACATTCTGAAAGTTCATGATGCAGTCTGTAGTGACTCTGCCATATTTTCTACTGTCAACACAACGCCTCTCAGAAGCGGGTAGCCTCATCGATTATAGCTTCCACAAGTCATGACAATCTGGGTCCCACTCTTTTTTTTCCTGTAACCTCAGTGCATGGGTAAGATGCTTTATTGTATGGGATTTTATGCCTAGACACGGAATATTCCAGAAGCCACCAGAATGGTAGTATGAGGCTGTGCAAACAGGTACAACAAATTCATGCCAAGATCTTGTATCTGAGTACGAGCAGTTAGCATTTCTAGAATGAAAAAGGTCTAATGCAGTGAAGTTTTGACCATGTATTGAGGTAGCTGCCTAAGAAATAATGCTACATTAGGGTGCTTAGCTTCAGTTTTTGACAGGCTTGACATTCGGAGCAAGAGGAGATTGTCTAGAAATTAGCAGTCATGTTGGGCACAAGTGTTACATACTTGCCACTGTGGTCACTGTATTCGCTGGCTGATTAGCTGATGAAAAGTTGGCTATTAACTATCAAACCATTTTATCTGTGTGGTTGTTCAGTGCTAATGGGGCTGTTTCGTAGTGGGCCATAACATACAACATAAGAATCTGCTTTATGTCTAATTCTCAGACATTCCTTTTTGACTTTGTAATCCTTCTCCATCCACAATGTTGACAAGGGGGCTAGGTGACTAACTTCTGCCCAGATCAGATTATTTTAGAATACTTAGTCTACTAACATAGACTTTTTTCAGTAAGTGAGGACTGTTTTCCTAGGTAGGGAGCCAAAGAGTCATATTCTCATAGCTGTTAATAACCATAACATACCCAAGTAACTTTGGATTGGACGTAATGTGTGCATCTAGCTTTTGACTTGATTCCTTTCTTTAATCCCACATCAGTTTTAGTGATGACAAAGTGCCGCAGTCAGCAGTCCAGCTGGGCAAAATAACGGGAGGTGACGAGCAACTTGAAGGTTGAAGCGGGAACTGCTTTATTGCCGGGAAACTCGGCGGGAACTGAGCAGGCACTCAAGGTAGTGAGAGCTGCTTTATTGAGGGACAGCAGAGGTATATATACCTAACTGATTACAACAAAGGCTTAAACTCTCGAACATATGCTTATGTCTCGCCTGGCTTTGGGCTGTATCTGCTAGAGTAGCAGAGAGAGATTTTGATAGTATGTTTTTGAAAATTTGATTCTGGTATACTAGTTGGAAGGAAAATGACTACAAGTCAAACCCAAGACATTATAGTTCCTCGTCAGTGACGCCTAGGTATGCTGTGGGGTCCCATCCTTATAAAAGCATTAATTCCTTATTCCTTATTCTTTCACCTCTCAGTTTAGGCTGAGGGTGGAGGTTCAGCTGGGTCTTCATGAGGATTAAGTACACATATTGCAAAAAAGAGGCTTATATACCAACGTCCATTGTACTTATGCTGCCTCCTGTCACATAATATTAAGTGAGCCATCAATACTTGCTAGTCTTCAACCTACTCAAGGGAATTCTAAGGAAGGATCACAGTGATATTTTGAGTCTTACATGCTAATAGCTTGTGGTAGTCTTTCACTTGAAGGTCAGTTCTACTGGTCTTTGAGTTGTATATATTTTAGATGTTTACTATCTCAGTGTTTCTGCTACAGTTATAAGTGACTTGGTAGCCTTTCTTAAATGCTGAAAGGACTTCTGCTTTGAGGTCTGCTGAATTCATGTGTTGACTATTATGAATAGAGGGTGTTCCTCGTGCCGATTGAAAAATTGCTGCCATCTTAGTTCTGATCAAATGGTAAGAACCAAATAAGATGGGGAATACCAAGCAGAAACCAGGTGAATATAAAGAAGGAAATTACCATTTTCTGCCCATTAGAATAACCACTTGCCTGCCCTCCCTAACCATATCAATCTGAGATCAGGTACTTGGGTATGTCCCCGAAGAGGGAATACTGTAAGCTGATACAGAATGAAGAATCTTGGGTGATAACTTTTTTTTTTTAAACTTGTCAGAAGCTAAAGGGTTCCGGCAGAGCATTGTCTGCTCTGACACAGTAAGACTTGTATTCTTGTGTTCTTTGGGAGGACCTGAGGGGAAGACAAACTTTTGTGGGGAAACAAGCTGTTTTTAGGGCACATACACAATGTGTGTAAAAATTTGACAGTGTTGCATGAGACAAGGCTGTTTCTTAAACGGGTTAGAGAATCTCATGTTGTCATGGTGATTGGATGTGGGACAATGATGTAGTTGGTGATCATGAAGTTCTTACCAGTACTAGGTGGAAAACGGGGTCTGAAAACCGAGTGTAATACTATGCTATCCTCCCAGGGTACAAAGAATGTTCCTGGACTGGGAAAAGGGTAGGAGTACAAAGAGTCCTCAACTATGAGATACTCCCTTTATTTCTAATAAGGTTCTTCTAATTACCAGTCCTTGTATTTAATCCTGTCCCTGACTTCTTGACTCTTAACAACCCTATGGTAGACAGGATCCACCTATTTAGAACAGGGCATGGAATGCACTTGTGGCATATTCATCACTTGGATCTCATACTTTATCAAACCGTTTCTAGATTCACTACTATAATATGGATGTTTCGCCTTTGCACTAAAGTGTGGACTTCTGAGCTAGTTCTACTGGGATTATATTTGATATTTGATAACTTGAGTTTAAACTGCATGAAGCTTTACTAGGCAGCAACTCAAAAAAAAATGGTTAGGGGAGAAATAAGGGCCTTTCTGAGCACTAGAACCTTGAGGCGGGGCCAGATCTTGGGTTGGGCTGGATCCTATCAGATGTAAACACTCTACAGAACTGCACTTTCTGCATTCTGTATATCTGGTTCCCCTATGAGATTTTGCCAAAAGTGGTGGCTTGTAAATTTACTCTAAACCCAAAAAATAGAAATAGATGGGATTTTTCAGGAGTAAAGTATTAAATGCCAGGGTGATTAGTCCAAAGAACTTGGAAGCTTAGTGTGCTATAGTGATGCTCATGATGGGCAGCAAGAGAAAGTAATGTTCAACTTGGGTATGTCCCCGAAGACAGAATAACTCATAGTTTACATGAAGACTTAAGGAAGTTGACTGGAGGTGAGGCTAGCCTTCAAGTTTACACTTTTACACCCTCAAGCATGAGATGGGTGGGGTCTGGCCAATCCTGAGATGCTCTCAAATGTATCTTTCCTATTGTGTTGGTGCAAAGTGCTTGGCTTCTTTCTAATGGCATTAATCTCTTCAGCAACCATGCTTTCTATGACCCTAATTTTATGTGGGCTGCTCTTCTGGCCAAACTGCAAGTCTTAAAGGTTTCTTGCTCATTTTTTCACTGTAAATCTGGTTAAATTTGCCAGCAATATCTATGCCACCACCTTAAATGTTATGCTGACTTAAAATTTCTATCTACTAGATAAACTAGATCATCATTTTTAAACTTGATCTCAATCTCAAGAGATGTTCCAAAAATCATTTTTTCCTAGAATATAGATAGCATAGATGGCTTCTACCTCAATCTCCAATAGAGTCCACATTTACATCCAAAACATCACTAGCACAATTTTTACTGTTAGCATTCCTGTCAGTATTCTGGTCTTCTGGAAATTGTACTAGAACCGTCTGTCAAACTCTGCTTACAACAGTCTATTCTGTAACCTACATCCTCATAATTTTCCAAATTTCTCCTATGGGCCAAAGACTTCTGAACCCCATGATTGGGTACAGTCATAACAATGAATAAACTTCTCTGCATCAACTTTGTTAGCTCCATTACTTTGGGCCTGAAGTGAGGCAGAACATCATGGAAGAAATGCATAGCAGAACAAAGCTCATTATAGAAGTGCAGGAGGCAGGAAATTGAAAAGAAACAAGAGGAAAGAGATACTTCTTCTGAGCATTCTCCTAGTCCCCCACTTCCTGCCATTAGGCCCCTCTTCCTAAAGGTTCTACCACTTCTCAATAGCACTACCAGCCCAGGACCAGGCATTTAACACAAGACTCTTTGGATCTGGACTATCTCCAATCTATGAGCACAGTATGTCTACCATGGCACATCAATCATACTGCCTATGGCAGACTGAGTAGAATTAAAGTCAGCAAGGCTTTTAAAAAAACAAACAAAAAAACAACAAAAAAAAACACCTGGTCAAGTGGCCTGATGTCTGGTTGGGAAACATGCTAAAAGTGCAGTGCAGTTGCTGTTTCTGCCTTGGATAAATTTAATCTGGTAAAGGGTAGCTCCTTTTTATAGGAATGTTACACAGAATAATACTAACTTGGTAACTGTCAGATTATACTCTTAATTTCCTTATCCACAAATGCGAGTCGTTGCTTAAGTTACCATGACCAGTGATCTCAAATCAGAAAGTCAAACCTCCTATTGAACAAGGCCAACAAAGTGCTACATAACTTTTGTAGTCCTCTTGACATTTATCAAGCAGGCCCAATTGGCAGATCTCGGGTTAATAAGTAATGATGATGCTAGACCTGAGGTGGTTTTGGGTAGCAAAGCCTTAGAAAGGCAATATTTCCTAAACTCATAAGGTTAAGCCATCTTATACTGGGCTTGAGTGTTTTGGAAGACATTTGTAGATGTTCCCTTGGTCCTTATTCCCACCTACCCAGAGTACCCTTGACTTCATTTGGGTAAGTCATGTCTGCAAAAAGTACATGGATAAAGACATGAATTGGCGTGAACACACTTCATGTAAAGATATGAAATTGTGCTCTATATGTGTAATAAGAATTGTAATGCGTTCTTTTATGTATTTAAAAAAATCAAAATGTCTTAAGGCAGGAATGAGGATGTGGATGGTAGTACTGAGTGGGGTGTTTTGTTTTTGTTTTTTTATACCTAGAAAGTTACAAATTCAGCTCGGTCAACTGCAGAAAGAAATGGTATATGGAATGTTAAAACAGAATGGAGGAATATTAGATAATTGGCCCTGAACAATATGAAGTGGTACCTCTTAAAACCAGGAAGCACTAGGAATGGTGTGTGTGGTGGGGCGGGGGGTGGCGGCTAAATTTTGGAAGATCTAGACACCTCAGAAGTCCATCAATATGGGGTAGAATTAATATCCAAGGTGTCAAGGTTTTAGAATCTCAGCCTAGTAAGCACTCTGGATTTAAATGATGGGCTACAGCCTTTGGAATGGCTGTAGCCTTGGTATCTACAGGTATATACATAGGACATCTGAATTTATTCTAGAGCTATTATAGCATATACTTTGCCTATTTTTGAGCAGATAAACTCTTGCTTCCCCATGCTTTGCCATTCAGGCAGACTTCTCTCTGTTATCTACCATCAGGTCAGTCTTCCAAATAATGTCAACCAGGACCTCAACTTTGGCTGTTGTGGAAAAAATCTGTATGTAAAGGCAAGTGCACCTAAAAAGGTGACAGTATTTCTGACAGTATTCCTGAGTGGGGTGTTTTTTCAAATGGGTCAAAAAAGTTACTGTTTCAGCTCATCTCCTGTGCAAGAGATGAATTTGATTTAAAAGATGAGGTGTCTGAGTCCATAAGACATTGCTTTTAATGAATTCTCTTTTATTCTTGATCAGATGTGGGGGATCCTGAGTACCTCACCCTCACTGGCTGGCAATGCTGGTGGGACTATCGGATAAGCCCAAGTGTGAATTACTGGGGCAGATATCCTGGGACTGTCTGAAGTATTGTGGTCAGGAGATGGCAGTGCTTGATCATGCAGCAAACTGTTAGAGGAGAGGTTCTTTTTTGGGGAAGGGAAAAACGGCTCTGGCTTTCCAGGATGTTCCTATAGGAATATCCAGGGACTGTGGTCCTAGATGTAGACAGTTTGTGGGAAGGAGAAGGGATTAAGCTGATAGGAAAATGGTTCTCCAGGCAGATGGCCCAAAGCTATTTAACAGGAAAAAAACAAAGTATCTCAATGTGGCCATAGATGCTAAAGGGCTAAAGCAGAACAAAATGCCAGAGAAGCAAGGGTCAGCCCTTATTTCCGTGGCATCTACTAAGGCAAATGAATGTCACAGTAGTGGAGGATGCCTCGTTTCTAGAGGTACCTTTTCCTGAATGGGTAACATGATGTTTATACTCTTAAGTGTAAAACTGCATCAGAATGAATAAATACATGACTATGTCTTCATGCTTTCACAATCGGTATGCTTTATTACATATATTTCCTATGATACACTTCCTATAAATATTTATGTAACTTTTCTCAATGTGGTGAAGATTGAAGAAAGTATGGCAAGTCAAGTGAAGAACAAATTGTGGGCCTTGTGTGGCCTACAGCAAGTGGATGGCAGCTCATGGACATCCTCTTGTACCTGTGTCCAGCTGAAATTGGTGGTGAGAAGCTATACGCTCATCCTGGTGTTCTTTAAAATTTTCAGGTTTGGGGGGGAGGGCAGGTAGAAACATATTGCTAATTGTCACAACAGATATGTAGATAGTGACTTCAGAGAATGGATTATCACTATTGAACATTTTGGTTCATGACAAGTCTGAATTTTTGGCTCTCCTGAGAAAATGGAAGATTGAAAAGAATAATAGTTTACAATGATTTGTACTTGCCAAGTCCTATCTTTTCCTTAAGACACTGAAGGATTAATTATTTGGGCTATTTGTACATGTCTTACCAGGAACTGTAAGCGGTATGTTTTTCGAAGCCTGTAGTCACTGCCATGATCTCGGCACTGGACTGATGCCTTGGGTCCAAATTTGTTGAGTCTATTGGGGCATTGTCACTGTTACCACACTAGAGAGCAATCAAGTCCAAGTTTGTCCCAGATCTGCAGTTGGTGTGTTCAGCTTGAAGTACCAAAAAGGGGGAGGGTAGTATACCCTGTCACCTCACCATGACCTCTTTCTGGGGCCAGAATAGCCCAGATACCTTGTCTGTGGCTACTGGCCTGTGAAGGGTCAATCTCCAGGTTCCTGTGCCATTCTTAAAATGATCAATTCTGCAAAGCTTTGTTATACTGAGCCCATAGCCCATCAAGATCAGTAAAGCAGTGGGTAGGACCAAGGTCTACACTGCTAAGGTTTGCCTACTTCTGAGGGGGACTCATAGTCCAAGACTGCTACACTGAGCCACACATGTTGGCTAGAGAAGTGTGATAGACTGGGGCCAAGGGTCTTCACCTGACACCAGACCTCTTCCCCAGGCTCAGTCCAGACAATGACCTGGGCATGAAGGTTGACAAGCTAGGTTATACTTAATCTCACAGCTGCAAGGACCTGTACAGTCTCAGGTCAGACAGTAATAGGTAGTGATGCAGGCTACAGCAAGTCCATCTCACCAGGGCACAGATCTGACTGGTGCCAGGGCAGGTCTAGAGGCTCTGTCTGCAATCACTGGCATGGGAATAGTTGTGCTACCTCAGGGTGGAGGATGGGTGGTAGAGATGGTCCTGTTCGTTACTAAGACACTAAAGCTAGGTTGTGCCCGAGTCTGTCAGACCTGTATGATGTAGGGGAGGATTGCCACCCCAGATTCACACCAAAGATAATGATGCAGGACAAAACTTGCGTCTGTTCCAGCGATGCAGATCTCTGCCATACTAGATATCAAAATCTGATATGGACTTTATTCCCTCATTCCCCCAAGCAGGAGGCCTCTCCATGTGCCTAGTTGGAGGAAGAATGACACCCATGAGATTTGAAGAACACTATTTTGAGCTTGAATCCTGTATAAGAGATTGGAAAGAAGTAGGACTGGGCAGCAGGATCAGTTACCTGAAATACAGACGCAATAACGCCTTGACCGGTACTGGCACACATGTGGCCCATCATAGTTGTTTCATGGTGGCCTGAAATGACTGGCCTGTATATATCTGTGCTAAGTGACTTGATGTGGCTGAGTGGAGAACGAGATGGGTTTGCAACTGAAGAAAGTATTGAAGGAGGTGAGAGCTGGAGGATGCTGACAGGGGCGGCTTATCCCTGCTGTTAGAAACACTGTTTTCCAATCCAGTGATCTTGTGACCTGGAATATCTTTTGAAGACTCCAGCCTGTTTTATACACATGGACATGTTCACCACAGCTTTCCTGTGAGGTTCCTGCCTTTTTGAACTCCCAAAATGGAATCTGAGTTTTGGGTAATAGTCTAGACAAGTAAGACAGAAGTGAGGTGACAAGAATGATAGTGTTGTGGTCTTATGATAGACAATTTCCATTATTCTAGCTAACTTGGAATTAAACAGCAGTCATAGGAATAAAAATTTTAAATGATTTTGACACACAGAACTAGTATAACCTGTATGCCTCTCATGAATGTCATTCTACAGCTTATAAAATCAACTCGGGGGGGCTTAGGACATTTTTGTCTTAAAGCCATCCTTGATCTTCATTTCTATTTTACTACTAGGATGAAAACTTATCAAGACGCACAATCCAGCCAGAATCTGTCCCAGTGTCTGGAGCAGAGGCATTCTAGGTCTTTTGGCCCATGCTCCTCAGGTTGAGATTTCTCTAGGTAGAAGCAACCCTGCATGAGACCTCTGACAGGCATGAGGCCAGAATACAAAGTGCCCTACTGATAGGACACTACATTAACTGTTTGCTTGCCTCATGACAACAAAAATGTCAACTTCTCAGCAAAAGAGAAATAGGAGGAAGAAATCATAAGAGCCCCTACTGCCAGGGACAAGTGTCAGGATAAGCATGGAAATTGGACAAAATGGACTCTGTTCGGGTAGCAGAGGGATCTCTTATGTGAAGTCTGACTTCCCAATAGTAAGAGTTCTCCAAGAAGTAAAATCTATTGGTTGTAATGTCACTGAAATGCACTGTGGAGTCTTCTGAAGCTATATATTAATGTGCTATCAAACTTCTGACAGTCCTGATTCACATCAGACCCTTCTATCATGCATACAACCTGACATGCAGATACGCTGGAGGCCCCCTCAGTTTGAGGTCTGCTATTGGAGAGCACCAAAGGTGGGAATAGAGTAAATGAGCCAGGAGCAAAGTATAAGACAAAGGGGGAAAAAGGACTTGAACAGCCTGTGTGGGTAGGCACCTGTGAGACGGCCCTCAGTGACCCTCATTGCTGGCATTCATGCAGGGGATAAGCACCTTCTCTTGAGGGTAGATATAGTGACTTGCCTCTTGATCAATGTGGTTTCCAAGGTGACATGGAGACAATTGCTTCTTTTTGTCTATTCCTTTGAGTTTTGCCATGATATCTTCCATGGAGAGGTCTTCATATCTCAGCAAGGAACAGGAATAGGCTCATTCCAACAGGCTGTGAGGAACTATGGCTTGCCCTCAACTGTGGGTGAGCATGGAAGTGGATATTCGGAGGTGTGACAACTGCCATATGTATGTACCTGGGAGCAAATCCCCCTCCTACGTGAGACTTGAAATGAGAACACATCTCCAGCCAATATGCTGACCAATATGAGATTTTGAAATTGGAGCATCTAGATAAATTTCATCTGCAATTTTAATCATTAAAACCTGAGATGTTTGCTCTTTAAATGTTATAGTAATATATTCAGATCATAATTTTGAAGAGCTAAACCTGATTTTTGTATGGATTAAATTTGTAGATCGGAGGCAAGATGCTGGTAGAACCAGTCGAGTCTTCACACATAATTTGACTTGGTATTAACAACGTAATTCATGTTGTTGTTCTATATACAATGGTTGGCCTACTGATAAAATTAAGGCTCTCGTTTTCTCAAATAAGACTACTAAAGTAGCAGTCCATGTCTCTACTATTGTCTTTTCAATCTTAATTACCTAACTCTCCTTCTTATTAACAAGAGGATTTGGACCAAAATAGATTGATAGCCTATACTTAAGAAACATTGGCCTTCTCTTAAAATTGGAAGGTGGCATAGATCCTTCCAGGATCAGGCCACAATCAGAGTTAGCAAGGACAGGCATCAAACCCTTCCTAGAGCTTATACTGCCTGAGAATCATCTCCCTCCTACATACACATCTTAGTACCACCCAACAAATCCCCCCTTTACCTCTCAGCAGAGGGAACTACCTACTAATAACCTTGAGGTAATGCTATCCCCAAGTTCTCGTAAAGATTACAGCCACCATATAAACTGAAAGGAGTAATCTTAAGATTCTTGGATATTGTTAGATTTGCATTCAAGTCCTAATTATTCCTGTTTCTTAGTTATAGCTCTTGTCCTAATTCGGGATCTTTTCCCCTGAGTAGTAATTCCTTGCTCATTTGTAAGGAAACTGGTCCACAGACTTGCTAAGAATACAATGGGAAACTATCTGTGCTTTGTGAAAATTTTCCAGTTCTTGGGGAACTTGGTCAATGTATTAAAATGGGAAATACATTCTAACTGCACTGGTTTATAATTGGCTTAGAATTTTTTGGTTCCTAAAAGGTACCATGACTTTTAGACTGAGTCAACTGTTGGTTTTTTATGAAACTTTATAGGAAGGAATAGGGTCTCTAGTGGGTGTGTTCCAGAGAGGGTGCCAGGGCTGGACAACTGTGGCAAGCAGCTAGCATGAGAATGTAGACCACAGCCTCCCAGATGTGAGGCCATTCAGTTTCCAGAGTAGAAAGGACCCTGGATGGCAAGGTCTTGACTTGAACACCTCCCCAACAGGAAAGAAAAATTAGCCAGCCCATAAGAGATTAGGGTTGAGATGCATACCATGATAAACTGCCAGTTCACCATGGGTAGGGGCTATGTAGAATGTGTTCAGGAAACATTTAATCTTTCATTCTTCACGTAGAACTCAGAATTATTTGTAACATGGAGCCAAGTTTGACATCTGGTTAATTTCCAGATGACCCAGAAGAACCTCATTTCCTACTTCATGTTAGTGGGCAGAGTATAAATCAAAGTTGGACCTTGAGGTCAAAGCTGTTATATTGTCCTAGAATAGACCTGGCACCATAGTCCATATACCCTCTTCCCTCCTCTATCAAATGTGAAAAATAGAAACGCAAGGTATACGTTTGAATGCCTGTGTGCCACATATTCATGTGGCAGAATTCTTGAAGCTGAGATTCTTGAATTCTTTAATTCACATTTTTACTACAAAATTCTCAATATTGCATCTTTAAAAGCTTATAGCATGGGATGAATCGCCATCCTATGTTTAGAAAATAATTAGACTTTATAGCAACAGTAACGACAGCGGAACAGGAGGAAGAAGCACTAAGTTCTAGCCTCTTACCCATTCCCTAGTGAGCTCTGTTCCAGAGCTTGCTCAGATGGCTGAAGGCCATCTGAACCACATGTTTTCCCTGGGCCCTACAACCACTGAAGGAGACATGAGTCCCCTTACTTCATAAGGGGCATGAATTGACTTGCAATCTTGCCTCTTCCAGTTTAAAACATCCCCTCAATTTCCTCTTATGTGTAGTTGGACTTTTAGATCCTTTGTTTAGGAACACAATACATACCGCCATCTAATTCTTGGTCTCTGGGAGAATTCTGTATATTGGCTTGAAAAGACCAGGATAGGTCATGGTGGCCTAGTAACGTCTCATTTCCCACATCCATTCTGTCCTTTGCTGTGGTACCATTTAATGCCCACCAGGCTCCTCGGCTTTATAATCTTCCTCATTCCAGCTACATGGCCCTCTTTCTGTTGCTGTTAGCCAACATGGGAATTTGTAAGTGTTCCTGTTTGTCTTGACCCCAACTTGCCCCAAAGATAAGGTTGCTTAATTTTTAGATTTCAGCTTAGTGTTTCTACTCTAAATGAAGTACCTCTACTTTATGCTTTGCTTAGCACCTTACATTCCTTCCCACTTCTACCAAAATTTGTGACCACATTCTAGTCAGAGACAGCATCATCTAATTTCTCTTGCACTGAAATTTGAGATCATACTTATTTGATAAATCATGTATTGAGCTCATTTTTGTTTCTTTGCTACTTTTCATAAAACATGTATGTCTGGCCTTTATTCCTTTTGAAATATTTCACAAGAGGTTTTGAATACCAGGAATACTAGACCTCAACCTGTAAGCAGTTTCTTCACCAGCTTCCCTCAAACTCTAAACTTTTACTTTCTACCTTCTAATATCTTCCAATTTCATGATATGTACATCAGACATAATTCAAACAGATGTTTCCCTTAGCACCCTAATTCCCCTTTCTGTAGAAACCATTTTCATGGTTTCCTCCCAGAGATTCTGTACACATTCTTATTTTCCTTAAAGTAGATTCAAGGTATACTACTTTGTACCTTACCACTTCAAAAACTTTTCAATATATTGTTTTGGTTTCTCGAAGCAGAATTTGAGATAAGGGGCTTATTCCCTTTTCCATAGTGGATTTGTTCTAGTTATAATTAATGTGATACAAAATAGAAGGTCCTTAGCTCATTTGCCAAAGCAAAGATCTAGACAGTTGGCTATAGCCTATATCTGTAATAAAAACATTAGTCACTGCCAAGTGACGGTTTCTCACAACCTGTTTCCTAATGTCCCTTATAAAAACACTTCCACAGTATGAGGGGTTTAGCCTACTGAATTAACTACTTTAATAGGAGTACATATTTACATTAGCCTGTCCCTAACATCAGTTAATAGGTGATGTTAATATTAAACCAACTCTACCAGTTTCTGTAACTTAAGGACAACTTGTATGGGCATCTGTTTAAAATCACTGACAGCCTTCTCTTGTCCTACAATAAAAAAACAAGTTACAACCTTTGGGCAAGCAATTATCTAAATACGGTAGAAGTGAGTGACTTAGGAATTCATAGAAATTCTGCAATTCTGTTGTAAGTAAACACGGACTAAAGCTAAAATCTTACGCCTGTTACTTCAGTTTATCACCACATTCATTGTTTTATTCAGACTTACAATGTATTTGAGTTACTTTTACTTAATTGCTGAGTGACTCTTTCAGCCTCTTTGCTAATCTCTAGGCTTCATTTCCAAAGACAGGAGGAGCTTTCTCACACACCTCACACATGTTCTTGCATTTCAAATGCAAATAAACTGTTTTTTAGGCATATTTTTAAGAATGGCAGTAAGATTATACTTTCCTAGTGAACGGAAATTTGCTGGGTTTCCTTCAATTAGTTGGGCATTCTCACTGTGGCTGGAGGGGAAATCTCACAAGATTAGACCCTATTAAATATTGCGAGGAAGTTATTACAATAGCCTAAGGATATGAACTTTCGCACCAGGCTCTGAAATAATTTGATTACTCACTGACTTATAATAAAGACCTTTAACATTAGTCTTAGCCCACCTAGATTCTAAAGCTACCTTTTATGTGGTTTACTGTCGCTGACATTCTATTCTGGAAAAGTGGTGGTAAGACTGACATTGTCTTTTGGTCTAAAGCTAGACCCACATGTGGAAACTATACACCAGATGTGTGCACAAGTTCTTTGAATGTCCTAAGATAGAAATGGAAGTAAATGTTGGAAAATGTGGTCATGCGACAATCTAATAGTGCTGGACTACAGTGAATTACAGATCCACCTTACTGATGGGCAACCTTAAAGTTGTACTGATTCATTCCTTCCCCGTCATGGTCATCCCATATCCTGCTTTGTTTCCTTCATAGGACTTATCCCCACCTGTTTGTCACTTCTTTAGAATGTGCATTGCATGAGTGCAGGGACTTTATCCTGCTGTATCCTCAGTACCTAGTATAGTAGGGTCCTCCAAAGGAACAGAATCTACAGGATATGTATAATTATAAAAGGAACTTGCTAGATTGGCCACTGAGACAAGTCTCTGAACATGTAAGCAATCTATTAGCTGGAGAGCTGATAAAACCACTAGTTTATCTAAGATGATAGACTTGGAATAGGACAAACACAGACCTGGTCTGAGGCTTTGAAGGGGTTTATCAGACATGAGCTACCCTTTTTGACCCATTCAGGCCCTGGTCTCTTGGCTGGTACCGCCCATGTTCAGGGTGGGTCTTTCACACTTAGTTCACTCACCCATGTGCCAATTATTCTGGAGACATCTTTATAGACACAGCCAAAGTGTGCTTTACCAATTTTCTAAGGGTCTCAATCCAGTCAAGTTGAAAAACCAAGATAATCCATCTCAAGTCTACCCCTTATCAACTTGACAAGCGCATCTCCTTAAAGCATAATTGCCACATAAAACAAGTTCAAACTTCCACTTAACATGATATATCATGTTTTTATACAGGGTAGTTATAACTACCCTGTATAAAATTGAAAATAAACTAATTCCTTCCCCAAAACAGGAGGCAAGGTTTTTTTGACACCCTATAAATACTATCAAATACAGTGATATAAACTCAACACTTGAAATTCTGGCAATCTTGTTACATGATTCAGAAATAAGAGGATAGAAAGTTTCACAAATACACTAACAAAATAAGACTCAGTCATTTTAACTGGTCACATTGTTATTGCTGGTAATTCTCAGTACCTTCTTAAACTTCCTACTCTGTATTTTCTTTGCCTTCAAGCACTTCAACAGGTCGTGGTTCTTTGCTTGGAAGGGGTATCCCACACCTTCGTTCCTCTGAAGAATCTGAGCCATTTGAAGCTCTGCTTGGATTAGGTTGCTGTCTCCTATTGACTTTAATCACAGAGCTGGTAATACCAAGAGATGCCCTAAGGGATAATCCTTAGATTTTGAACTTCTTCATAATGGAGGTAACAATTTCCCCTTGATAGTCCTGATCAATCAACCCCACCAACACCATAATTCCCTCTTGACTTGTTGATTAAGGGGCACAAGGAACCCAGATGTTAGGGGAAAGTCTTAATTTCCAGCTCAATAAATTTACTGTTCCTTCTTCTGGTTGAAGGATTCTTTCCTCTAGAATTATGATTTCTAGGCCAGATAGGACAGGTTCACAGGAACAGGAAGCATGAACTTTGCTGGTGGGTCACTAAGTGTAATGGTGAGGAGTACCATTACCATTTCCATTCCTTGGAGTCTTGATTCGTGAGTCCTGGTTATGGGATATAGAAATATAATCAATGGTAGTTAGAAGCACATACAGCCTTCTGTAGAACCTTGCCCCATACCTGCAAGGTATTGCTACTTACATGATGCTGTGCTGGTGTCTTTAAAAGGTTATTCCACTACCTAGCTGCTTAAGAATGGGAACATGAGAAGACCCAGTGGATTTGAGAATGAACCCATTACCTACTTCTTTGGCTGTGAATTGAATTCTTTAGCCAGAAGCAATGCTGTGTGGAATATCATGATGGTGGCTGAGGCATTCTGTACATAAGGCTTCTGCCAAAGCTACTATCTTGTGCACTTATGTTAAAGGCAAATCCATAGGCAGAATGACAAGAGGGACATGTCCACATCTTGCCCAAATGTCTGTCACCAATTTTCCAATTTCGTTCCTTTCAAGTACCTGACTCTAACCAGACTATTGGTTATAGTCCATGAATCGGTACACAGCTGGAGGTTCAGTGCCCCAAGTTGTGCCTGCTGGGAAGAGTTCTCTTGACTGTCCTTCAGGGATATCTCGAAGGGGTTATAAGGCTGTAGCTGTCGGCTTTCAGGGGTGTCTGTAACATGCAGAAGCATCTGTAAACCAGGTCCTAGTATTATCAATTGATCACAGCATACTTCCCATGAGGCCATACACATAGGCTGATAAAGAAAAGGCTGTATAACGGGCATAGGGACCATGGGAATTTGGGCCACTTCACCTCGTAACTTGTTCCTTCAGGACCTGCTCAGATCCCAAAACATACCACTGCCATTTGATGGATTGCTGCATTGTACATCCAACTTTATGGCTTGGTGGCACAGGTAACACCTAGCTCATGATGGGTAGCTCCAGTCATGTGGTAGATTGGTGACCATGGTCATGTATTCAGGCCTAACTCTCTCAAGGAGAATAGTTGTCTACAGATGATGGCAGAGCCTTGCTTCAACATTCTTTTGCAATTTAACTAGGGATTCCAAACAACATACTTACTGCCACTGACAACCTCAAGTATCATTGGGTCTGCTGAGTCATATGGTCCAAAGCAACCTGCTCAACAACCTGGATCTATTGCAGAGCCCTCTTCAGTTCAGGACCTCGTGTAAATTGGCAGGGTTTTTTGGTTGTTTGGGAAGAAGTGGAATAATACACCAAGTTGACAGTGGTTTGACCTCTAATATCCAAAGAGGTCCACTAGATATTGCGCTCTTCTTGGTTTTAGTAGTGGCAAGATACAATTACATATCTCTTCACCTCAGAAGGGAAAACTTGGCATGGCCCACACCACTGGATTACCAGAGATTTCACTGAAGTAGAAGGCCCTTGAGTTTTAGTTGTATTTCTGTTGACATGCAAATATTTCATTAAGAGTGGTTGATATCTTGTCCATGCATAACCCCATTAGTGTAATGGGCCAGCGTAATATAGAAGAGAAAGGCAACTGACATCTCAACTAAGTCATGTGAGACTAGAGTTCCTCTGAGATTAGGACAGAGAAGACAGTTTGCTTTTAGCCAAAAAGGCCAAATATATTTCTGGTGAGCCTTCTTGTCAGACATGGGGAAAGATATTTACCAGAGCAAAAGCTATGTGCCAGAAGATGTAGTTTCCTTGCTTGGACAGATTAGTACATCTGATACAGCACTTACTTTAAGATTAACCAAGTGATGACCAACTGTAATTATCATTCTCTAAAATCCATCCATCTTCTGCATAGGTCGTATGGGAGAGTTAAATGGGGATGTGGTGGGAACCACCTTCCTTGCCACTTTTAATCCTTCATGGTGGCACTAATCTCTACAATTTTTCCAGGTTTGCAGTACTGTTTTTAACTTGCAATTTTCCCGGGTAGAGGTGGCACTAAAAGCTTACATTTTTGCATTCCTCACCATAGTAGCCCTCAACAGATTAGGGAACCAACATGGGTATTTTGCCAACTCTAAGTATTCCTATTTCAAGTATACTTTCTCAGACTAGGGAAATGAACCCAGGGTGATTTTGGAGACTCGCCAGTTTGAGTTGTGCTAAAACTCAAATCACTTGACCTCCATGAGTCCTAATTGCTTGCAGGCCCACGATGTTTTGGATATCATTGACTCAAAGTGGATTCAGTATCCAGTAGTCCCCATTCCGATTATGTCCTCTCCCCCAATATACAGTTATTGTGGTTAAAGCCCTCAGGTCCCTTTGGGAAAGGAGGGGGAAAAATATTAATGTCTCAGCTAGTATACCAGGCCCAGGCCCTTTCTGAAGGGACCTGATGACCTCTCCAAGCGGTACTAGGTCTGGGGTCTGTAAACTCATGTCTGGGAATTGGTTGAAGAATGGATTACTTTTATGACTCAGTTTTGGTCACTTGACCTGAAAATTATTGATTTATACAAGCAGAAAGCTTACTTCTGTAAATATAACCACACAAGTTTGGTTGACTGTTGACCAATAGATTCATGAGTGGAGAGGCAGAATGATAAAGCGCTTTATTAGTAACAAGCTGGCATTGTTGGAAGATAGTTGACTTCTGCCCACAACAATTTCTCCACTTAAGAGAATGTTTTATGTGACTTCTGCCCCCCCACCCCAACAAAATATAAATAAATCTCAGGTGAATACCTCAGTTGTCCAGTTTTAAGAATAGCCTCTTCTAGAGTGTGGGCTGAATACATCATCTCATTCACATAGGTTGGTGAGAGTTGCACTCCAGTGGATCTAATAAGTGAAAGCCTCTATGGCAATTATAATTTTGCTTTTGTGGTTAGGGTTTCTTCCAGGTACCTGACCTCTTCTCTTAACTTGATTAGAGAGTGCTTGGGAAAGGAGGGTTTTGTTTCTAGCTAACTTCAGTATGCTTTAAATCGGACTTCAGGAGGCAGCTAAATCTCAAGAGCAGGTAGGAGCAAAGAGAAACCTCTGAGAATTGTCTTGATGGGGAGGGGCTTATGTGTGCTTTCAGAAACGGATTAACTGATGTAGGCATGGCTTTGGTTAGACTTTCCTGATTATGACCTTGCCTCTTTTGTCCATTAAGGAAAGGATATCAACCTTGTCTTTAGCTTAGTGCTTTCATTTGGCTCTTGCCACTCTGGACTCCAAGTATACCTACTTAATTTAGGAGTTTGAATCGAGTGACAGCAACTTCCACTGGAAATTCTGGCATGTAGAAAAGAGCAACGACAGAATTCAAGATTACTGTTCCCCTCACAAATCTGCTTCTTAAGAGTCAAGATGTACCCCTTCATTATTTTATGTATTAGGTTGGGTAGGTTTCATGTTTCATGTGGGAAATCCGCTGTAGCATTCCAATATTTCTAAACCTAATTCCTTCAATGTTTCCTCCAGCTCATCCAAAGTGGGCCATCTTTTCATCTTTTGTTGTTCTGAGCTGACTTATTTTACTTAACATGAACATGATGATCTCCAGTTTCACATTTTCCTGCAGATGACATTTTGTTCTTTGTGGATGAATGATACTCCCTCATGCACATGCATGCATGCGTGTGTGTGTTCACACACGTTTCCTTTATCCATGCATCCATTGCTGGGCATGTAGGCTGATTACATAACTTGGTTGTTATCAATGTGGATATGCAAGTACCTCTTTTTGTAAGCTGACTTGGACTTCAAGTACATACTCAGGAATAGTATAGGTGGATCATATGGTAGTCTTATTGTCTTTTTGAGGAACCTCCATGTTGACTTCTATAGTGGCCATACTGACTTACATTCCTACTAAGAGTTTGTAAGGATTCCTTTTCATTGCATCCACACCAGCATTTATTTTTTGGTAACAGCCAGTCTGGCTGGGGTGAGATGGAATCTCGGCATGTTTCAATTTGCATTTCTGATGGCTAAAAGATGTTGAATTTTTACTTACTGGCTACTTGGACTACTTTAGAACTGTTCAGATCATTTTCCCACTGACAGGATTGGTACTTTGAGTTAACTTTTTAACTCTCTATTCTGAATATTCTGTCATATGAACAGCTGGCAGAGATGTTCTCCCATTCTGCAGGCTTATCTCTTCACTGTTTGCTGTGCAGGTTTTTATTTTTTAGTTGTAGACAGACACAATAACTTTATTAAAGTGGCGCTGAAAATTGAACCCAGGGCCTTGCATGTACTAGGTGAGCACTCTGCCACTAAGTCACAACCCCAGCCTGCTGAGCAGGTTTTTAATTGATGTAATCCTATTTGTCAATCCCTGCTATTTCCTGGGCTATTGGAGTCCCAACCAAGAAAATTGCATGTACCAATATCTTGAAGCTTCTTCCTCATTAGTTTCAAAATGTTCAGATGTTAAAATTAAGGGTTTCTAAATTCACTTTCTCTCTTTAACAGAATAAGAAAAATCTAGTTTCATTGTTCTGTAGATAGTGTCAGGTTTCACTAGAAAGCCAATTTCAGAAACAAACCAGGTAAGGGAAATTCATCTTTAAAATTCTTGTAACCAAAATTAAGGTTCTTCAGAATTAGAACTAATCGTGTGTATACACACATGTGGATTTATTAGATTGGCTTATGATCAGATCAGAGGCTGAATAGTTCCACAATGCATTCCTCAGACTGGAGAGGAGAGAAAACGAGTAGCTGCTTAGTCTAAGATGCTTGCAGCCTCAGAGCAAGAGGGATCAAACTGAAAAGACAAATTAACACAGTAGATTAACACTTGTAATTCTGGTATTTGTAGCTAGAAAGATTGCCAGGTTATTTTTTTCTTATGTCCAATTAAAAAAAAGACAGCCATGGTCTGAGGCTGAAGGCCTTGAACCTCCACTCGCCGGAGGATAGCTGGTGTAAGTTCCTATCCAAAGCCTTTAGAATTTGAAGTCTATCCGCAGGTGGTGAGAGCAGCAAAAATGCATCCCCTTGAGGGGTTGCTCACATGAGCTTCCCATTTCTTTCACTTTTCATTCCCTCCAGTCCTAGCCTATTGGAGGGTGCGAGCCATGTTCAGGATGAGTCTTCCCCACTCAGCTTGTTGAGGTACATGCCGGTCATTTCTGGCAACACTCCCGGAATACCCAGAAGTATGCTTTATCAATTTTCTAGGCATCTTTAGATCCAGTCAAGTTAAAAAACAAAACCAAGATTAGCCATCACACCCAAGATCATACTTGCCTGCACATAGTAGATGTATAGTCTTCAGCTTATCGGATAGCAACTGGGTGGACTGCTGTATGGATTATCTATGCCAAGAGTATAGCCTTTTGCCTTTGCTAAGTCTCGAGACAGTGTCCCTTTACTTATCTGACTTCCACAGAAAACACTTGCTAGGACAAGACTTAGGTGAACTAGTCTATGAGGATAGGACGGCATTTAAAAAAGAACAAGGCAGGAAAGGGGAGAGTTAATACAAACTAATACAAGGTGTGTTTGACTTCAGATAATTGTAGCTTTACCAGAAAACACATAACTGCTTGCATTTACCATGCTGGCTAAATGAAAATACTTTCCTAAGACATTTTGTGGAGGGAGTATAATTAAAATTTCCCATTGTAATGGTGATTACATTTCTTCGTAGTTATAACCTTTAGTGTATTTTAAGATGTTAGATTCATACATGTTTATTTCTAGTGAGCTGACTTGCTAGATGATGATTATCTGAGATAGTCATTTTATTTTCCAATTACAGTAGCTATTATATTGGTATAGTCTATTTCATCATCTGTGACACTAAAAACAGACTAGGTTTTTATGCTTCAGTCTCTAACTACAAATATCTAACTTGACTAGGATTACTAGTATCAACTGTCTCAATTTATCTCTTCTGTTCTTAATGCTGCTTTCCCTGAATTCTGAAAAAAAGGCAAAAAGGGGCTGTGTTCCCAAACTGGTCATGTTCTCGTTAATCACATAGGGTCCGAGAGCTTGGGCTCTCCTGGAGTCATCGTTGAGGGAGTTTAGAGTGCAAGGGATTGCTGCCTGTGAAAGGGGGAGGGGAGGGAGCTAGGATTAGGCAGAGGGGCTGAACCTTAATGTAGGCTAAACAAAGCTTTGATTATCCTGGTTGGGGAGGGGTTCTAGAACTAGACTTGCTCATCTTTGTTATACATCAGGCTGGAATTGTGGGGCCTTTATAAGTCAGAGATGGAAGCTCTGCCTCTGGGGGGCAGGAGATCCTCAGACAAAGCAGATTTTTTTGCAGCTAAGAGGGACTGAGATACAGCTGTCACCTAGGAGCTGTCTGCTGATACTAGTACTCTTGCAGCTGAGATGCAAGACCCTTCCCTCAGATCTGAATGCGGCATCTCCATGTCTATCACAGTGACCGTCTCCCAAGTATTGTAGCTCCTTGTGGCCTGTCTGCAAGGATGGGGAGTGAATGATCTGCCAGATTCTTCCTTCATTTCCCATGGGCATCAAATCCTCTATACTTCCAGGTTGTCACTTAGTCCCTCGAAGTAGCTGCCGAAAAAAGCCAGCTATCATTTTCCATGTGCATGGTATTCTACCCGAATCTATAAGAGGACCTTTCCTTCCTGTGAAGGAAAGAGATGACCCCTTTTTGAAAGGAAGCTAGTGGGATAAAATGCAGGATAACCTGTCATTGGAGTTGATGTTTGGTCATGAGTGATACTCATCCTCTGCCTCATGCACTACCAGGCTTGGTATTTGCCTGGTGACCAAACACTTTATCCTAAGGAGTGTGAACCCTTAGTGAATATGCTTTTCAAGATGGGGATACTGAATTTTGTACCTTGGATACAATGGGACAAGGAAGTATCGGGAGACAGTCAAGTGGACCATCTGAGTTCCATTCATATTCTTTTCTGCTCTATTCACATAAAAGTAGCCCAACCTCCCGATAATTGGTTACTTATTTTCCTACAACAAAGATGTTTCACAAAGTGGTGTGGTGGCTCATTTGTAGTACTGTTTCTTCTGCACCCATGCAATAGTGTGAGGACAAAGTACCATTGAAGCTTCTGTAATGTTACTGTTAGTGTATCAAGCAAAGATATTACAAACTTTTACCATGTTTACTGTCTTCAAAGATCATACCAAAAACATCAATGTTGAGGCTACTTGATTCTAACTTTTTTTAACGTGATAACCCTGATCATGGAGTCAACTGGTTTTAACTCTAGTCCTTTTCTATTACCTCAGTCCATGGGTAAGATACTTTGAGATTCCATACCTGAGATGGAGCATTATAAATGCCTGTAGATTCTGATGGTAGCTGAGGCTCTGAGAACACAGACATCTATTCCTATGAGTTGGTATTGCTGCATTTTCTACAAGAGGCTTATTATAGCCAACCTGCTATCAAATGATAAGTTGATCTCCTTAACATAGTACTATATTGTGACTCAGCATTTCTGTTGACAGGCTGACAGCTATAGCCGTAGCTAGATTGTCTCTGGGAAGCAGTAGTCCATGTTGTTGGGCACATCTGTATTCTGTCTCTGCAACTATGGAGACTGATTATTTGGCAATAGGCTGATTAAAGTTGACTGAAAATTGGCAGACACATCGTCTTTTGTTCAGAGTCTTCTGATGATTACTTTGTGCAATACGAATGTCTTCTACGTGCACATCTGTTCATAGACTTGCTTGTCTTCAGCTTTCTAGTCCTTTACCATTTGTTTATTGATCATATGTTTAGACCATTGGCCTTGGCCAAGAGAAGATTATATATTCATATCTTAGGCCACAGGTCATTCCATTTAAAACAATCAAAATGTAGTATCTTGACCAGTCAATTTACTTTCCTCAAAGTTGGGAGTCTGAGAGGCATATTTTCATTGCTGCCATAACCATGGAGCATAATCAAAATGCTTTGGAATAAGAAATACCTTCTTGAGCTTGCTTTTGGAGCATAGCTTTCTCTTTTATCTTTCCTGATCCTCAAACAGTATGTGATGGTGAGACTTCCAAATCTTGAGTCCAGATTTGATTCAGGATTAATAAATGGTACCTGGACCCTTCCGATAAAGAGGTAAGGGAAATTATTTGGTAATAAGGACATTTCTCAAGCAGTTTCTTACTTACTAGCAAAAGTTAAAAGGAGTCTTGCCCTGCAGTTTTCAAGGTTCTGTTCAATAAGGGCTTGAGCTGTTGACAAATTCCATGTTTCAGAATTACAGGCAATGAAGACATGAATCAGTTTTAGGATAAAGGGTGGTGACAGAGTAGACTTCTTGCCCAGATGATATCCCCTGAGTTCAAGTCTACTTCTTTGGGACAAAGCATGTTTTCTCTGATCTTTAGGATGAAATTGGGAGTACCTGTAGACATTTGATTTATAATTGGCTATCTTATAGGACTCTGGCCTCCATATTAACTTTCATTACAATCTTCCCAATTTCCCAGAAGGTCCAATTTCTAAGGGTAAGATGATCTCTAAGGCTAAGATGACACTCTGTATACAAATATGCTTGTAGGATATACGGCTTTCCTGTCTTCTAGCTGCTTGTCCTGGTGTGCCAACCTGTATCCAGAGTAGGGAATGTCTTGATTCCTAGGGAACAGGCAGAGCTATGGTTGAGCAGTGGAGAGGGCCTGGTCCCATCAACTAGTGTCACCTGGACATCCATGGGAGAGCTTCTGCTGAGCCATTTATGCTATTCCATATGGCATATTGTTACTTCAGTGGCAAAACTATACAGTCCCCATTTACCTCCCAAAGTGGTCAACTGTCACATTGTGGATCAGGCTTAGAATGACAATACAGATCCTTACCTATGGTAGAAAGTTGCTTGTCACTTGAAACCTTTGTCTTGAAGCATGGAGAAATGAGATTATCTATCCACTTAGATCCACAAGGGACTGCTTTGTACTCATGGGGCGTCTCCCATCAAAGTGTGCTTCCAAGCATCATCTCTTCCAAACACCAAATTATCCTAGTTGGTAAAATCAGTATGGAATTCCGTGTGAAGGCAACTCTGTACTGAAAAGCCAGACAGCTCTTCTCTGCAGATCCCTTGATTGGCCCATTTGACCAGATGGACTTTTGAGCTGATCTTCCTCTGAGGGGAAATGTAATCTAGGATGATGAGGACGCCACTGCTAACCCATCCTATAGTTTCTATGTCTTATCGGATATGTGTATCCTGTACATCTCTTGATAGTATGAGCTCCAGAGATGAATTATTACAACAGACGCTGGGACTGAGTTCAATGTTATAGCCAGCAGAGGGCAACGATCGATCATACAGCAGAGCTCTGTTCCCTGTGAAACATTGCCTTGGTTTAGAACCTCAGCTGGGAGACTGTTTTAAGGGCTTTGGGGCAGAAAGAACCAGCAGTGATAGGTTTAAGACCAGCCTACTCAATACCAGAGCATACCTCCCTATCAAGAGGCAGTTCTTGGAAAAGGGACTAGATTAAGCTAAAAGGAAAAGGATCTGAAGGCAGACAACCCAAGGCAGAAGCTCTTTAGCAGAGAATAGAACCTAAGTGGGGAAACAGATAGGAATTGCTCTGCTTCAGCCTTTTCTCAAGATGCAAGAGTAAGCCTTTCTTGTTCAGCACCTCTACCTTGGTGAGTGGATTATCACAGTAGGGGAGGATGGCATTTTTCAGTACCTGTGGTAGAGCAACATGTTCTAGAAACAACACGATGTTGGATCTTGTTATCCATAGGACAATGCATCATTAGAAGGAATAATTACATACAACTGATCTTATGGCTTAACCATTAGTTTTACTGAATACAACTTTAAGTCAAATTTATGACCCTTCGAAGGTCTCTAAGTTTCATTTAATATTTCTTTCAGTGAGGAATAGCAGTGACAGAAAGTTAAGCAATGTGAACGTGACATGTATACCTCATGGGACATAGCAGACAGCAGCTCATGCATATTCTCATGCCCCAAAAAATCACACAGGCATGGAATCTGACCAATTCCGTTTCAGTCTCCCATCCTCCCCAACCCCCCTTCAATCCATTGATCTTTCCCTTGCTCACCCCTTTAACCAATTTATGGGGGAGTACCAGGGATTGAACTTGGGGGCACTCAACCACTGAGCCACATCCCCAGCCCTATTTTGTATTTTAGAAACAGTCTCATAAGTTGCTTAGTGCCTCGCTTTTGCTAAAGCTGGCTTAGAACTCACATTCCTCCTGTCTCAACCTCCTAAGCCACTGGGATTTACAGGCATGCACCACCGTGCATGGCTGTCTATCCATTTTTTTTAATACCTTTATGTGGTGATTAGGATTGAACCCAGGGCCTCGCACTTGCTAGGCAAGTGCTCTACTACTGAGCTACAACCCCAGCACCTCCATTCTTGACTGGTACTTTCCACGTACACAAAGGTGAAATTCACCATGGCATACTTATAGATGTTCATTATGATTTTGTTATGCATTTTGCATTTCCTCCCCTTTCCTGTCTCTTCTTTCCCTCTTGGTCTTCAATATGGTGATTCCATTCCTGTTTTTCAAGGAATTTCCATACCGTTTTCCAGAATCGTTGTACTAACTTGTAGTCTCACTAACAATGTTTGTACCTTTTCTCACATCCTTGTTAGCTTTCATTGTTTGTATTCTTAATTGTCATTCTGATTGTGAGATGAAATCTCAGTATACTTTTGATTTGCATTTCCCTGACTGCTAGAGATGTTGAAAGTATTTTCACATTTTGGTCATTGGTCTCTTACGAGAAATGTGCAGACTTTAATTCCTGATGAATACCAAGGAGTGGATAACTGGGTCACTGGATAGTTCCATCCCTTAACTTTTGAGGGACCTCAATACTTCACAATGGTTTTACTAATTTATGATATTTTCCCCTAAATCCTCAACAGAATTATTCTTGATGTTTTTAGTTTTCAACTGGAGCAAGATGAAATTTCACTGTAGTCCTGATTTGCATTTCCCAGGTTGCTAAATGTTGAACATTATTACATAAATTTCTTGGCCATTTAAATTTCTTAAACATTCGCTTACCCTTTTTTTTTGGTTTTTGATTTTGTTTTGTACTAGGGATTGATACAGCATGGCGGTAAAATGCTCCAGTATCTCCAGCCCTTATTTTTTTGTTTTGAAACAGGGTCTCAGTTGTCCAAGCTGACCTCAAACTTAATCATCCTGCTTCAGCCTCCCAAGTTGCTGGGATTATAGGCATGTGCTACCACACCCAACTGGGTTTTTTCTCTAATCTTCTCTATAGTTCTCTGATCTTAAAAAGCTTCAGCAAAGCAAAGAGAACCATTAATTTGACATCCCGAGGTCTTATTTGAGCTTTAGGGGTCTTACCGAAGTTGTTCCCTAAGCCTATATAATGGAGCATTGAGCCCATGTTTCTTTCTAGCTGTTGCAGTTTGATTCTTACATCTTTGATCCTCTTTGAGTTGAGGTTTGTAGATTGACGGATTGAAATCCAGCTTCATTCTTCTACATGTGGATACACAATTTCTCTAGCATCACTTGTTAAGAAGCCTGTCTCGATGAGGGTCTCCTTCCACCATCTGTGACCCTCATTGTTATACAAAATACATGTATGAAATTTGCGGGGGAGAAGAGCATTACCTTAGACTAGGTAGAGAAGGAGGGGAGAGGATGTGGGGATAGGAAGGATAGAATGAAACGGACATTATTACTGTGTGTATGTGACTGCATGACCAATATCATTCTGCAACCTGTACTCAGAAAAATGAGAAATTATATTCCATCTGATTCAAATGTATGATGTATCAGTCAATGTACTGTCTGTCATGTATAACTAAAACAAATTAAAAATTAAATTTAAAAAAGCCTGTTTCTTCAATGTACGATTCTCATGCCTTTGTCAAGGATCAGCTGACTGTGGGTATGTCTCTACATCTGTTGCATTGGTTTTTAAGTTTGTTTTTATGCCAGTACCATGCAGTTTCTGTTTGTAGTTCAGTAGCATAATTTGAAGCTGGGTATTGTGATGCCTCCAACATTTCTTATGGCTCAAGATGGCTTTGGTTATTCTTGATCCTCTTCCCTATGATTTGTAGCCCCCCCCCCCCTTAGTTCTGTGAACAGTCACTGGTATCTTCATGGGGATTGCATTGAATCTATCACTTTTGGTAATATTGCCATGTTGCTAATACCAATTCTGCCTATCTGGTAACATGGGAGATCTCTCCATTTCCTAGTATCTTCAGTATCACGTAATTTTCATTAGAGGTGTTCCACATTATTTGGTTAGATTTACTGCTAGGTATTTCTTTGAGCCTACTGTGAATGGAATTGTTTTCCCAATTTTTTCCTATAGAATTGTTCTTGATGCATAATAAAACTTAATTTTTGTATATTTTTTCATATCCTACTATGCATTTACTAGCTCTAGAGTCCTCTGGTACAGTTTTTTTGTGGGGGGGTTAGGGTGGGAGGAGAGGTTTTCTAAATATATTTGTAAATAGTGATATTTTTCTTTATCTCCTTTATTTCCTTCTATTAATTGCTCTGTTTAAAATTTCAAGAACTATGCTTGTCTCGTTCCTGATTTCTAGAGGGAATGCTCTGTTTTCCCCTATTTGGTATGATGTTAGCTTTGGGTTTGAAATATTGCCTTTATGAAGTTTAGGTAAATTCCTGTCTAACTTCAGTGTTTTTGAACAAATGGATACTGGACTGATTACATCTGAGATTACATGACTTCTACCCTATTTGTGATTAATTACTTGTATATGGAGAACTATACTTTCATCCCTAGAATGAAACAAAATTGACTGGGGATATACAACCCTAATGCATTCTTAAACATGAACTGCTAATACTTTTTGTAGTACTGGGGATTAAACCAGGAGTGCTCTACCACTGAACTACCTCAGTCCTTACTTTTTGAGATGGGATCTTGCTGTTTCTGGAGGCTGACCTCAAACTGGCAATCCTCATACCTCAACCTTCCAGAGTAGCTGGGATTATGGGTGTGAGCCACCAGGTTCCATATTAATACTCTAAGGATTTTCATATCTATGTTCATCCAGAGATTATGGGTCTATAGTTCTTGATGTGTCCCTATCTGGTTTTGATATTGGCTGAATTTGCTGGTGAGAACCCGCCAGTTAATATTTGTATCTTCAGTTTGTTTAGAGACTTTTGGGTAGAAATTTTTTTCCAGTCATTACAACAAATGTGCAGATGACTACTTAAAGGGAAAAATTTCTCTCTGGTAGTTTGTTTCATGTTTGCTCAACTCTTGGCTCCTTTAGAAAACTAAAGAAACTAAACTAGAGAAAACTAAACTAGAGAACTTAAGAACTCTACTTAAAATGTTTTACACTAGTCAAGGCAGTTCTTAGAGTTCTGTGTGATTTTTTTATTTCCTTGGGATTATGGTCAATGCTACTGACCATAATCATGTTTGTGGCCATAACTTCCTGTTCCATTTCCTTGCTCATAAGTATCATCACATGTGATATTTGTGGGAGCCAGACTAAATGTGGCTGGGGAGATTGGGGTGTTAGATGTGCATTCCAGCTTCTGGCCTCATGGTGAGGCTGAGATGGGTATTGTTGATCTTATAAAACAATGACTCTTAAAGGTAATAAAAAAAATGGTTTTTCCTCTGAGCCAAATGAGTGGCAATGGTTCAGGAACACAGATTCAAGTTACCCTGAATGATATAGTCTACCTCGGAAATGATGAAATAAGGGGTATGTTTTGTTTTACTGCTAGCTCCCCTATGCAAGCTCATTAGAAGCCTGTCCATCAGGGAGCCACTGAAGGGTGGTATAAGCTGCAAAGCTATAAGCGCTTGTATCTTGAGGAGCATTAGTGTGTTCACTTAAAACGACCTTTTGCGCTGAGATCTCAAGACTTGCACAGGCCTAGTCCCTTCTACTCTCAGAGCCAAGATATTTAAGGTGGAGCCCTTTAGGAGGTAGCTGTAAGAAGTTGGCACTCAGTGTATAGCATCTAGCTCTGGGGGGTGGGTGGATAAAAAGGATACTTTTAAAAAGTTGCTTCTCTGCACTGATTGTGGAAGATGGGGTCCCTGTAAGTGCTTATATACCCATTAAAAACCTGACAGTTTCTTTCTGGTCTAGACTTATGTTTAGGCTCCTATCCTCCAAGAGCTAGGATGTTTAGGATGCAATCCCTCTGGTAGAAGCCATAAAAGTGGAGGTACGTGGACAAACTCCTTCCAGGAGCTTAGATTTGAAGTTACTAGTGTGGTGCAGGTGGAGAGAATGTTTGGGAAGTATCAATCTGCTTCTCAGGCTATAGGAGGGCTAGCGCTTGTCTTTCCCTCTGATGTCCTAATATAAGTTAGAAGCCTGGCCATCAAAATAGCCCTTGGCAGAATGTATCATAAGACCTTCCTGGGAAAAATCACTTCATTTTATGACCTCCTTCTCTATACTATTCCTAGAGAATAAAGTCCCTGGAAGTGCTTATGTGCCCATATAAAAACAATTTCTGTAAGCTCAAGAGGCATGCCAGTCCCCTCTGCTTCCAGTGCTGGGAGGTAGGTGATGTAGTCCACTGGGTGGAAGTTGAAAATTGGTGTTCAATGTGTGGTCAGACTCCTTGTGGGGGATTAATACTCACCTGGTACCTTCTCAGTGCAAGTTGGTTAGAAGCAATGCTGTCAAGTAGCTTTTGGAAAAGTGTTATATGCTATTTCCTGGGGAATATGGGGCTGCACTCAAGTCCCTTCTCTGCACTTCTCTCTGGAGAATAAGCTTCAGGGAACACAGGAGTGTCCACATAAACCTCTACTTTTTTCTTTGTCCTGAGATCTGAAAAGAATCAAGTAGATCTAATCTTTTTCATTCCCAGAGTTGGTGACTTGAGACCCAAATCACAGGAAACCTTAGAATCGGTACTACAAGTGAGGTGCAAACCTTCCTCTTCACAGGGAGAAACCTGGTGTTGGAGATTGCTTTTCCAATTTTATCCCATGTGCTGGGGACAGGGTCTGGGCCTAAATGTGCCTCAGCTTCTCCCACCTATTTGATTCTTAATTGCCTGGTAGTTGGGAGTCTCTTAACTGGGCCTGACTTCCTCTGAAGGAGTTGGTCCATTAATAAATCTTGGTAGTCATAACTTCCTGTTCCACTATGTTGTTCAGGATTGTTTTACATGGAAATATCTTGTACTCTTGAAGAATCAATTTGTCAGTATTAATCTCTTTAAAAGTCTGCTGGTATTCTGATTGGGATGCTAGAATCTATTGATAAATTGGAGAAATTAGATATCTTAATGCTAAGTTTTCTGACCTGTGAATAAGGTAAAATATTCCATTCATTTGGGTCTTCAAATTTGGCAATGTCCTAAAGTTTTCAGCATGAAATCTTATAAATGATTTATTCTAAGACTTCATTTTTGGATGTTACTGCATCAATTTCTACCTACCCATTATTAGCGTACAGACTGATTCATTTTAGGAGTAGATAATTATATTCAGTAGATGTACTTATTAAAGTCTAAAGATACTAGAATCATTGTCTATATTATCCATGAATAAAGACAATTTTAACTTTGAAAAACTCAAGGCCTTCCAGTAAAACATTAAGTACTGGACTTGATTTTTCTATTTAGTGTTTTTGTGTTGAGCATGAGAGATTAACCTGTAGTTTCTTTTCATAGTACCTCTTTCTGGTTTTGGTATCAGAATAATAATGGCTTCATAGAATTGTTGAAGCATTCCCTCGTCTATTTTCTGGAAGACTTTACATGTAATTGTTACTTTAAGGTTAGATTTCCTCAGTGATGCCATCTGAGCTTGGAGTTTGTCATAATTTTAGCCACATTGAACTTTTAATAGGTGAAGGACTATTCAAGCTATTCAGGTGAATTTTCCTAGTGTGCCTCTTAAGGAATCTCTTTTATACAAGTTGTCCAATTTATTGGCATAAAATGTCCTGTATTTTTCCTCTATGTAATCTGCCACCTTTATTCCTGAAACTAGGAATTTCTTTCCTTGTCAATCTGACTAAAGAGTCATCAGCAACTATGGCCTTTGGGTTTCAACACAGATGAAACTGTTGAAGGAAAGACAATGTACACTAAGGATGGTTAATCTTTGGAATTCAGTTTACCTTGTTTCTCTTTTTGGATCCAAGAAAAATTAGGGTTTTGTAGATTATTGGACTTTCTCTTATGGATTCTATTCCCTAATTTAGTGTATACCACATTTTAAAACTTTAAGACTCTGATCTTCAAACAAAAACAAGGCTTATTGAAATAAGAGGGTAACAAATAGAAAGGAGTGAAGTGGAGAAATAAAATCACAATCCGATCGTTTATTGTTGGGAATGCTGAATTCCATGGAACTAAAGTGGGGAATTTTGGCTTAGTAAATTCCTCCAACCTCCCCCAGGGAATTTAAAGGGATAGGAACTTGCCAAAGAGACCATTCCTTGGTGCTGGGGTTAGATGAGAGTTTCTAGTGTCCCGCTCTTGAGTTTTGTCTTCCTGTTTCTGAGATAGGATTTCCAGATAAACTCTCATCTATTCTGTATACATGTGGTCCTTCTCTTGAGTGTTTTCTCTGGTATATTCTGAAAGTTGTCTCTGGATCCTTACCCTTGCTCTATCCACACATGGATTTGTCCCTCAAACATGTTCCTTAGTATTGGATATGCTATCATAACTATTCCTGCATGTCAACAACCTAAGGCTTGTGAGGAAATGCCATATATAACACTCACAGAATGAAGGGTGCATGCTGTTGACCTGAGGCTGAATCCCAGGAAGCATAAGTTTCATCAAAGATCCCAGCTCAGGAGCTCTCCTGTCTCATGGCTCACTTCTATGTAGGCTAGATGAAGCCTCCTTTACTTCTGATTGCTTAAGACCTCAACACTAAAACATCAGGTAATCCTGATGTTGAGGATTTTAACATGAAGTGTTCTAGTTACTTTTTTTCACTTAGATTATATGCTAGAAAGATGGACTGGAAACAACTATTGGGAGAAACGTTCCACAGTGAACCCGAGAGGCAATCTGCTATAGACCTTAAGCATTCCTGCACATTCTACTTAAGTTTACCAAGAACACAAGGTTCTTATCATTGATTACCTGGGCTAACTCTTGGACATTATTTTCAGTAAGCAACTGAGGGATGAGGTACCATTTTCTTCAAAGAAGAAAAGCAGGCTTGTTTACTACTGGTCATAAAATGATGAGTTCCCCAAGTTTGGTATTTGTTGGCCCCAGTGCAAACACACTGCACCTACCTGGGCCTTTCCACACCTTTCCCATTGGACTTACAAGGTGTGAAGAACTGGCACCAATGTGATGCTCATGATGCTTGCTGTGCCATGAGTAACAAAATCCTTTCTCTGATTTAGGAGTCTTGACTCCTGACAGCATCCCGAAAACCACAACAGGTTGCTCACTAGCTTGGCAAACAGAGTGAAATCCCACTTCTTGACACAAACTTGCCTGAACTCAAAGCAGCATGGTGTTCAACATAAGTAATGTATTGTAAGTCTGACCTGGGAAAGCGGAAAATAATCTTTGGAAAAGAAAGCACTGTTCACTGAACAGATTAGAATAGCATAAACATGAATTTTAGAACTAAAACCACTATGCTTTACTGGAAAGCAATTCTAGGAATATTTCTTGGCTCTGAGTTGTTGTGGTAACTTGGGGAACCATCAAGACATGTTTGCCTTCAACACTAGTTTTATGGTGACATCAGAAATCTGGCTTGAATCGGAAGTCTTTCCTGAAAGTTCTTAAATTTCAGACACTGGCTTCCAACTTCGAGACTTTGTACTTTAGGGAATTGGAAAAGCTCGTGAGCCATGTTCTTAATGTTTCAGAATGGCAAACTTGTGCTCATTCTTCCATGTAGCTTTTTTACACATAAATTCAAATATCAACTTTCTATCTGAATATTACCAAATATGAGAACAGATTCTCTTGTTGATCAGAAGTTCTGATTGGCAGTAAAGTCTATTTTCTATTTTAATGTTTAAATGTTGCTGATTGACATAAAAATGTGGCATCTAAAAGGATAGTGAATGCAGCAAGGGATCCCTGAACTGTGGGAACTTTTTACCTTGCAGTTGGTCTGAGTGTGATGTGCTCCACCCAAGACTAATTCTACTTAGTGTTGTGTTGGTGGGGGAGGCTAGGGGAGCTCAGTACTCGGTGTTTTTGGTCTTCAGAGTAACTTGTGACTTTTATAAGTCTTGCATTTGGCTTTATGTTGCAAGGCAGCTCGGTCACACGACCTCCAATTATGGACTTAATATGTGACTAAGGGGAATAGCCAGGAGGACTATAAATATGAATCAAGAGGTCTATTGTGACTCAATGGCTTAGATTGTCTGCCTTTTTTCTGAAAGGACCAGAGAGTAAACGTGTCAGGCTTCGCATACCATATTGTCTTTGTCCCTATTCCAATTATAGGGTGAAAGCACTCGGACAATACATAAAATGTGTCTGTTTTCCAATAAAACTTACACAGGAGGTAGGTTGGATTTGGTCATGGACCAAATTTGGGCTTTCACTTGCCAATCTCTATTTTCTCTTTTTGATCTTTCAGTGCTCCTCAGTGTTAATTGCTTCCTGCTCTAGGTATTTTGCTGTATAAATCTAAAAATCTGATCCAGCTTACCTGTTTGCACTAGGATGTACTGGCCATTCTCTAAATCATCCTAGACCTAATTTCAGACAAGATTTAATGCAGTAAACAAATGTCTATAGGTAATTCAAGCAGTAACGTAAAGAATTAAGTTCTTACAAAGTTGCATGGTAGATTCTCCTGCCAATAAATCTGGCTTCCTCAATTTAAAACTTCATGACTTCAGAAGTTTCTACCTACAAAAAGTAATGTAGAAATACAGAAATGCCTTGGAATTTCTTCATTTCTATAGTTGTCCTAAAGGGCATTGATTCATATCAAGTATCTTCCAGAAGACTCCAGGTTTCCCTTTAAGGAATGGCTTGTGCCAGCTATAGGAAGTGACATCAGTGTGTAGCCTCTGAGGGTCTGCTCACTGCTTCTCAGCTGAGGAGATACTTGACCCAAGAACATGCTGTTCTACATCTAATGACTTTGAAAGTAAAGGTCCAGGCATTTTGGCCCCGCTGTGGAACAATTCTATGGCTTATAATTTTCTAGAACACTCTATGGAGTTGGCTAAAGTTTTGTCAGGTTTCTGTGACCACTGACTTCTCACCTTGACCAATTCTAGTACACAGGCTTTAATTTTGAGTATTCACCCATAATAAAATATCCTTCATATCAAATTCAACATCTTTATGCAGAACCCAACCTGAGACAAATGGAGAGAGCTCTCAGCAGATAACATGGTGCTTAACTTAGGTTGGATGCTGACCCTGAGGACCTTACCTTGGTCCAGTGGTTAACCAGTTCACCTGATGGCAAATCTGGGTGGAACACTGTAGATTTGTTAGCTTGTGCTTGAAAAGTACTTAAAAAGTCCCTTTTCCTAAAGGATAAGTACCATTGACTTGTAAAACCCAGAGTAGCATCACAGCCCTGTTAGAGTAAGGGTTTATTGAGGCCAGATTAACAAAGGAATCCCAAAGTTCAGATTATCATGGATGGATTCACATATCCATTGTCCAGCCTGGTAGTAATTTCCCAATTCCCTAAGTATATTGGAATTGAGGCTAGCATAATGGGACAAGCCAGATTGAGTTCTTTCTTTCCCATTATGCTAGCCCTTACCTAATGGGCCAAGAAGTAGTAGTTGAAATTGTCCATAAGTGGGCTTGGTTTAAAAAAAACGAGTCACTGGGTGTGGTGGCGCATGTCTGTAATCCCAGTGGCTAGGGAAGCTGAGGCAGGAGAACCACGAGTTCAAAGCCAGCTTCCCCAGAAGAGAAGTGCTAAGCAACTTTGAGACCCTGTCTCTAAGATCAAAAAAAAAAAAAAGGCTGGGGATGTGGCTTAGTGCTCAAGTGCCAGAGTTCAATCTCTGGTACCTCCCCTGATGAAGAAGAAAAAATTCACACAAATTTGGAGGGGAAATGTTTAAGCCATAGCATTCTGTGTTTCTCAAAATCTTTGCCCCTTTCCAGTAACCCTTGAAGTCTCGCCTCATTCCAATATCAACTCAAAAGTCTATACCTGAGAATTTTATCTGGATAAAATTTAAATTACATATGGATGATACTCAAAGGTATGTTTCATCCTCAAATTGCTCTCAAGCTGCAAGCCTGTGAAATCAAGTATTGTTTCCAAAATATAATGGTGTAACAGGTGCAGAATAGGTCCTTCTATTCTAAAAGGTAGTAATAAGACCTGTTACTGCTTTCTTTCCTAAGTCCAAAATTCAAAAGCAGAAAACACTAGATCTTGGGTCTGAGAATGATCTTCATTGACTCTTCCCTGGCTTCTAGACCTTTTGGGACAGAGAATGGATTCCCAAGGTTCAAGCAGATCTGCCAAGTGGCTTAGCTGGGCACAGACCATGCAGCAGCTATGCCAAGCTGGAGTTTCACACTGGTAGATCTACAATGTAAGGCTCTCAGTTGTCCCCTTCCAATTTACCTACTAGGGACTTTCTACAGAAAGCCCCAACTCCAAGGCTTTCTCGGGTATCATCTGAAATGTAGATGGAAGTAAACATACCATCAGAACTCCTGCAGCATGCATACCTGCAGTGGGCACCACGTGGATGCCACCCTCTGGCATACTAATCCTGTGTTGGGTGTTGTAAGCATCAATAATGCTCCTGGAATCATTCTCCCATTGTCATAGCCCCTGGCTTTGTCTGCACTAAACTTGGCCATACCCTTGGTTTTTTTCTCTTAACCATGCTTTCTTATTTTTTACACATTCAGGTTGGAAAACCTCCAAATCTTTTAGATTCTGTCTTTTTCACTGCAAATTCCATTTTTAAACTGCTGCTCCTGAATTTTACACTAAGTAGTCAAGAGAAATTTGGGAAAGGGCACTGGTCAGAGGGCAGCATGGGATCAGGTGGCACTCAGATGAGATGGACTGCTATAGTTTGTGTCCCCTTCTAACTGGGACTGGCTAGATTCTCATAACTGCCTTTGAAAAAGTGAGGATAGAAAGGATGGACTTGGGGCCTCAAATTCTTGGCTGGTGCTCTGTATAAATGACCGGAACTTCCTCTGTTCTGGAGGAAAACTTCATCTGTTGTAATTGCAAGGCCATGACTTCTGAAAACCAAACCTGGAGTTTCATCCTGTGAATGAATTTCAATATGAATTGAACCTCCCAACCTCATAAGGTATCTTCTGTTAAAGTGAAGGCATTGACTGGAAAGGAATGGAATCCTAAACATCTGGGGACTTTGGGCAGATCCCAATGAAGCTGGGGTAGAAAACCCCTAAGTTCTGAGTTATCTTTGCCAATGGAAGCAGCCATTCCAACCCTGCATGAGGTAGATACCTTACAAGGGCAAGACCTTGAGGGCTTAGCTCTGCCACCTTTTTTCTAGACCAAGGTTCAATCACCAGAGCTTCTAAAGGATGAAGTACAAATTGTGACCCAGGTAGTACACAATATATACCACAATAACTGTTTTTTTTTTTCCATTTTTTCCAGATAGAAATTAGTATGTAGGAATGGATCTGAAAAGACAGGATGACAATGTAATGGGAACCAAGAGGCTGCTTTTGCTGAAAGTACTGACTCTTCATATGAGCTTGCCGATGTCCACTAGGTGACTAAAAGGATAAGAGCTTGGCATGTCTGTCTTCAGACTAAATCTGTCTCCTTTGGCTACCTTAGACTTGGTGCAAACTGAACAGGAATCTGACCCATAGACAGGTTAACCATTTTGGTAGTTCTTGTCTAAAACGGGTAATCTTCCCCCTTCAGGGCCAACAACCTAACAGTTGGTCTACATTCTTTTCCAATCACAAGTATAGGGCAATGACTGGAGAATTCTAGGCACTAAACTTGAAGGAGGATCCAGTTACTATCCCAACTCCATCTCACGTTTGACTTGTTCCAAGTTATTCTCTTCAGTTACCTTGGATTCCAGGAACAATATGTCCGATCAATAAACATACTGTGAATCAGAAGTACTGTCCCCTCATCCACAGGCAACAGCAACATCTTTACTGACAAGGCTCTTCATGACCAATCCTGTGACAAATGATAATCCATAATTTTACCAAGACTACTCATATGTGTGCTTCTTAAATCCTCCCCATTATTGTTCCTCTAATAATCCTGGGACTGTCACTTCTAGTCCAAAGTCACACCTAGGTATCCTGGTCCCTTATTTTCCCAGTATGGCTGTACTGAGTGAATTCCTTATCACTACTTTCTCTATTTTGGGGGTGGGTGAGTAGACCTGGTCTTTTGGGGGACACCCCCTGCCAAGTTGGGCTTCTGACTCGAGTAACAATGGGGAAAAATATTGATTAGGCTGAACTGATAAGGCCCCATTAAATATAGACTTTGGGTTCCTGTTTTATCTTAAAGATGGCTTATCTGAATCGTGAGCCCAAAGGCAGTGTAAGAAAGAAAGATCACCTCTATCCCCTCCCCTTAGCTTTTATGTGGGCTCCTATGGTTGGACAAATCAAATCGGCACAACAGACTAAAAAGCATACAAGTTTTATTTTACTTGTATATGGGAAGTCTCATAAGAGTGAAGGGTGGGGAAAATGATCAAGCAAGCTTTTTTTTTTTTTTAGACAAAAATCAAACTTGAAGAAATGACAGAACAAAGAGGTTCTAGTCTGAGCTATAAACTCTGAGTTACTGGGAACTGTACTGGGGTGGGGGTTATATAGAGCTAGTGAAAGAAGGGCTACTCCTAATAAACTTAGGTTCCTGCAGTCTCTCTGGTGCTTGGGTTATATTCTGGCCATAGTCAGGAGAGGCACCCCTTCTGAAAGAAATTTGTATGGACCTAGAAAGATGCAGGGATTGTCTCCACATTCCTATTCAACTTGTATATTTGGTTTGTACAGGAAACAAATTTTTGAGAATGATGGGCCAGATTATCATAAACTTGAGTGGTGACTCTAATGCAGTTACTGTTGCAGATGTGATCTTTCTTTTTTTGAATTATCACATCCTATGGTACCTGGTGTGCACTGTTGATCTGGCAAATACATTGTACTCTATACCTGTTAGCAAACTGCTCTGGATGCTTTTTACTGTGAGCTGGCAATGCCAGCAAAGCATCTTTCCTGTTCTACTTTAGGGTATTAACTCTAGCCCTATCTCACATTTTAGTCTATGGGGGTCTTGATCATAGTTTCCTTCTACAAGATATTGTGCTGGTTTTTTGTTAAAGATACGCTGATTGGGCCTGGTGATCAGGAAATAGTAATTACTCTAGACATAATGATATTTGCATATCAGAGGGTAGAAAATGCCACAAATTCAAATTTCTTCAATGAAATTTCTAAAGATCCAATGGTATGGGATGTGGAGACTTGTCTCCTAAAGTAAAAGAGAAGCTAGTTACAAATGGTCCCCTCTACTAAAAAGAGGCACGGTGTTAATGGGCCTTTTCAGATTTCAGCAATGCATTCTTTGGGTGTGCTACTTCACCATTTACCAAGTGACTGTAAAAGCTACTAGTTTGCGAGTGGGGCTCACAGGAGCAAACTTGGTGTCCAAGTTTCTGAACAAGTTGCTCTGCCACTGGCCATCTGATTCAACGGACTCGGTGGCAGGTAGATCCTTTGGCAGGATCCATAGGTGAATCCTAGCACAGCCCCTTAGAGTGTGGGGGCTTGCTCTAGAATCCTATGTGAGCAACTTTTCTCCTTTTGAGAAACAGTTGTTGGCTTGCTATAGGCCCTCATAGACTGAGCACTTAACCATGTGCTACCAAATTATGACCTGAGATGCCAATCATGAACTGGGTGTTATGTGGTCCACTTAGTCATGAAGTGGAGTATACACAGCAGCACTCCATCACAAATTAGAAGTGGCACATCTAAGTTGGGACTTGAGCAGACATTGAAGGCATAAAAAATTCACATGAGGAATTGGTATAAATGTCCAGTGTCCCACTTCTACCACACGCCCTTTCTCCTACCACACATCCATGGGCTCCTGGATATTGCCCTATGATTAGCTTTCTGAGGGAAATACTGAGTTGATTCGCCCCCCCTCCCCCCGCCATATGCAGGTACTAAAAATATAGCACTACAGCACTATAACCCTTTTCTGAGATGTTCTCAAAGGGCAGTGGTGAGGGCAATTCCCTCTCCTAGTGGGCACAACTATGAATAATGAAACTGGTGCTCATTTTGCCTTAAAGAGAAAATAGATCTTATAAACTGTAGCCAGTGGTTTGGCTGGTGGTCAGTAATGTAGAAGGAAAACTGGAGATACTAGGTGTCTTCCATCACCCCTGCTGAATGATGATTATCACTACTAAGTTTCTTATCCACAAAAACTTAGGCTCTGCTGGCTAGAGGTCTGGGTACCAAAGGGAGGAATGACAAGAAATCTATTGACTGCTACCCTTCCATTTTTGAATCGAGCTCTGAGTTAGCAGAAAAAGAAGGGGGCTGCTATACTGCCTCTAGTGATTATATGACTACAAAGGAGAAATTGGACTAGAAGTTTAAAAAAAAAATTATATGCCTGGAATATACCCCATAGAAGGTCTCTTCATTCAATCACGTCCAGTGATTTGAAGTCGATGGAACTATTAGCCAAGTTGAATTGAATTCTAGTAGTTCTAATGGCTCAGACCATTTAGAAATAGTGGTCATGGTCATCCCCCAAACCAAAGAACCCTGACACCTGAAGCATTTACTGAGGGGAGGGGGAATGGAATGGGTGCTAGAAGGTAGTTATGAATACCAGCTGTGATCATGTGAGCACTTGTAGAAATATAAATTAACCAGATGTATAACATTCTATGTAAAAATAAATCTTACATCTTAAGGTAGAAAACATAATGGCCATCTTCAAAAGACAGTATTTCAGTTATAGGATGTCAGAAAACAACATTGCCCAAGAATCTTGCATGCTCTTTGGGGGGAACTTGTAGTGTTTTCAGTTGTACACTGGATAGTTGTATCATGTTAAGTAGAACTGATCTTTCTTTGAAGTGTTTAATGTGATTAAAGGGCACATACTCATACTATGTAATGTTTTTTTGATGTGTCAACTTGACTAGGCTACAGTCCCGTTATTCAAATGCTAATCTAGGTATTGCTTTGGAAAATATGATGTGACTTAAGATGTAATTTAAAGTCCACACTTGATTAACTAGAATAATATCCCTCTGGAGTTTTTCTGATGAACCTGTCAGTGATTTGAAAGGACTGAGGAAAAGAACTGAGGCTTCCCTGATGTTCCATGGCAGCAATCTTGGCTGTGCCTAAGCTCTAGTCTGCTTTGCCTGGCAGCCTGCCCTGTGGAATCTGGACCTATGTTACCAGTCCCCACAACTGCTTAAGATAACTTCTTGTGACAGGTCTCAACATATTTTTCCTACTTTTTTTGGATTGAACTTAGGGCCTTACACAACTAAGGCAAGTGTTCTACCACTAAGCTACATCCTAGCCCTACTATATTTTAATACATATCTTCAACTGGTTCTGTTTCTCTGGCTTTTCCCTGACTGATACATACTTTTGAATATCTGATACCACTTTCTAAGGTTTAAAAAAAAAAAAAAGCAGCCCCAGACACAGAGGTAACAGAATGGCTTCTGTCTCCCTGTGGGACAGCTTTCTAATGCCAGCTATCCCATGATCTATCCTTTTCCACCATCTTCTGGTGATATGCACAAGTTCACAGTGACAACTACTCAAGCAATACTCCTGAAGGTTGTTAGACAGGTTCTGAGCCCATTATTTCAGGTCAGGGTAGAGGGAGTCATTACACCAAGAGTGCAGCCAGCTAAACTGCATTTCTCTATTTCCAGTCTTTGGAGTCGAGTTCTAAAACACGTAACATGTTACCTTCTTAAGCTGAAAATAACACTAGGATGTCAACCTTGGTGGCAACATCCAGAATGTTTATTTACTTATTGCTTTTCTAACTCTAAACTTTTTGTATGTTTCTTTTCTGTAGAAAAGCTTTATATTTCTCCCAAGATCCCAAATCCCTTTTTTACCACTAACTATAGGAATTCACTGTCAAAAGATTGACCAAAAAAATGCTCTAGAAGTATGAGCAAATACAAGTGAGTATATAGGATTGTAGAAGCACAAAGATTATAAAAATTTGATCAGTTACACTTCTATATATATTCCTTTTGTTATCAGTCATTTCCCAATAAAGATCTGTTCATTCCCAACCACATGCACAGTAATCTACGCTTCTCCAGTTTCTTGGCAACTAAAACTGAAATAAGCCTGTCAGTATATCCTTATTTCTATGTTATTTCTACAGGACAGACTACTTAGAACCAGGGCAACACTTTCTCAATACTCATACTAAATACTACTTGTCCTGGGCATTTAATCTAGCCTGGATTATCCTTTCAGATTTTCTCATTCCCCTATCAATACTTTTATGTTTGTATGGTCATTAAAATGTGGCCATGAATGTATGCTACGTGAGTCTCCCTTCAACAGTGCATTGGCCTGTGGTTCAAATGGTGGAAAGCCACCTGTTGGCTCTTCCAGATCCACTTCAGCTTTCAAGTCAAGATCAGTCTTTGGGGTCAATCTCTAGCCAACAACTGCATGTGGAAGACTAAACTAGGACCTTTTTCTGCCCAAATGCATGACTCTAACAACAATCTTTGAGGTTTTCACATTTCGGAGTCTCTGCACAATCCTGCACTGCCCTTCAGATCTGCAATGCTATCTGAAGGTTCTTCCTGCTATGGCAGGTCTAATACCTGGCTCCTCACCAAATTTCTATCTTCATCCTATGACCCTGTGAATGTTACCTTGAACAAAAAGATGGGCAGATGTGATTTAAAACTTGGGATGGACCATTATTCTAGACTTTGTGGGTGACCTAATGTCATAAGTGTCCCTATGAGAGAGGCGGGAGTCAGAATAAGAAACAGAAGTCAAAGTGATGTGAGGCCATAAACCAAAGAATATTTGCAGCTCTTAGAGGCTGGAAAAAGGAAACAGATTTTTGGTTGAACTCCAGAAGGGATGCAGCTGCCAAAACCCTAATTTCAGCCTGTGAAACCCATTTTTTTAACTTCTCCAGAATGGCAAGACAATAAATTGGTGTTTTCAGTTAAACTTATGATTTCTTACAGGAGTAAGAGATTAATGCTTCCTCAACCTTGTCTACCTTCATTCACAATGAGGGTTTCACCCTCCATGAAACCTCACTCCAAATTATATCACAGCCTCTATTTCCCAGAAACCAATCCAAAAGGTCTTAATGTTCACTTTTGACCAAAACCTTGCTGCAGCCAAACTCGCTAGAGCCCAGACGATGATGATCATGACCTGGGTTGAAGGTCATTAAGTTGGTAAAGGGAAAATCCTGGGAGGAAAGTGTAGGGAGCAAAGGATAAGCTCAGGGGCATCTTGTCTCTCAGAATCAACATATCTAGCAACTTCTAAGGCAGAAGTCAACTGAGAAAATTCTCCCACCTGAAGTCTGACTGGTGTCTAGAAATGTCCTTTATAGTGCTCATAACAGTCCTCATTTTGGTGCACTAGATAGGCTGTTAGGAGCGCTTGAGATGTGCCCCTCAAGGCACATAGAAAGGGACCCATGCGAATAGATGACATAAAATAATAAATTAATGGTTGAACATTTAAAATGTATATAATGTACCATGTACATAAATGAAGTGGATACTATGAAGACTGGATAAGTTCATCTAGATGCAGATGGTAGATTGGCACCCCTACAGGGAAGCATCTAAATGCTGATCATCCCTCCTTGGTATCTCTATACTCCTTTGAGGTATAGGTAGGCTAAAAAATAGGCCAGATTGCCAATGGTTAAAGAAGTATCTTGAGAGGGAGAAGTAGAGATTAAATCTTTAGTTCTACTGAAAAGTAGTGTGTTTTTCCACATTTGTCAAGGTGTTTATTATAAATGTTTCATTGTTATATAAGGCATACATTTTGGACAAAATCTGTTCAATGTTCACTTCTGATGAATCTTCAGTGGTTCAATGAATTTAAAATTCAAATAAGTTTTGGAAATATTTAACTTTTTAGGGTTTCTGGGCACAATGAATTCTCCAAAAATTAGTAGTGTTTAAGAAACTTGTGGCTATGGAATATTTTTTTTCCCCATTTGTATTCTAACCAGTATTTATCCACAGGTGCTGAGTATTGGTGAATAAATTTTGGAGGCATTGTCACATTGTCAATTTTCATTCAAAACTTTCTCTGTGCTGTGGTTATTGTGAGAATTAAATGTTGACCCCTTCTTAGAGGAATGGTATAATGGTCTCATTTGTAGAGCTTCTCTCCAGTGTGTTTTCCCTGATAAATGTAGAGAATGTAGAAACATCTTAAATTATGTCGTCTTTCCAGAATAAATAGCCTAGTGGTAAAAAAAATAATTGATTTCTTAAAAGTTTTGCTGCATTGTTTCCATTTGTAGGGGTTCTTTTCTGTATAAATTCTGTTAATAAGGTTTAGTTTTTCTTTAAAAGTATTATCACTTGATTCACATTTCACATTCACCAGGGTGTCTTCTGTGGTGAATAAAGTTTTATTTTTTAAGTTTTGCCACACTATTCACATTTGTAGGGCTATTCTCCAGTGTGAGTTCTGTGGTGAATAAGGCCTGTTTTATTGATTAAAAAGCTTTGCCACATTCCTTACATTTGCAAGGCTTCTCTCCAGTGTGAATTCTGCTGTGGCAAATAGAGATTTGATTTTTTTTTTTTTGATCAAAAGCTTTGCCATATTCTTTACATTTGTAGGGCTTCTCTTCAGTGTGAATTCTGGGGGAAAGTCTTTCCTGAGGTTACTACAGCTTGATACCACAGAGAAACTGGTGGTGGTTATAGTTATACCAAAGACTTACCTCTCTTACGGGACCTAGGAAGAATAATAATCTTGAGGTAAGGGCTAACACACAGGATGTAAACTCTTAAATACTTCCAGGTCCAGATTTTGAGAACAGTCAGGCTTCTAAAGAGGCAGGTATCGGCTATGTAGGTGCTCAAGCATCTTGAAGTCATGGAAGAGCCATATAGAAGCACATGATGGGTATTGTGCCTATATTGCCTTGGATTCTTTACCTTGCTAGAGTCTCAAAAACCATCTCAAAGCTATGCCAGATGGAGTCTCGCTGTAAGTTTATCTCAAATTAGAGAAATATGAGATACTCACCATCTCGAGGAAAAACTTACACAGGTTAGAAAGATGAGCTTCATGCCCCCCTCCCCCACTGCCCTGCTGTACTGAGGGGCTTGACGACCACCCCCCACTGGCTGTGGGGAATTTGAGGGTTCGGAGAAACCCTTCCAGGGATGGCTTAAGAGAACAGTGTCTGCTTTATTGCACAGCAGAAACAGCTTTTATATGTAAATTGACAGTTACCCACTTGATAGGCCAGGGGTGATAGGCCCCTGTCTTGATAGGCCAGGGGTGATACACAACATCTTACAGGAGTCTAGACACCAAGAATCCAGAAATTGCCATGTAGGCTCACCTTGGACCAACAAGGGAATAAGGTAGCAAGGAAATGGTGCTTGCCAACATCCTGACAGCACTGTCAAAAGATGTAGCGTTCTGTGTTACGACCTCCCTGTTGCACAATGAGCAAGATAAGCCTTCCTCTAGGAGATTCCAAGATAAGCCCTGCAATACTGCTGCACTCGCCCCTAAGGTCATCAATGCTTTATCCCTTTCTTACTACCTATTCTGAATTACCTCATGGGTGTCTAGTACTTTTGCTGAACTTACAGAGCTGGCCTGATGGCCCAAATCCTCATCTGGGAGAGTTCTGAGCTCTTCATTATAAGGAAGAGCGTCATTCCTATGAATGTATATGAACCTAGCCCAGTCACTACCCCTTCTACTATTGGCCCTGGCCTGCAGAGGAGAGCCAGGGTTGGTTCCCAAACCAAATCACATACTGGGTTGGGGGTGCGGGGAGAAGAACCTCTGTATGATAGTGGTGCCCTGTGCACAAGCACATTCCTGATGGCATTGATGTGGTACTTTGGGAAGTGGGAGCTTTTAATAGGGAAGAGTAGGCCTCCATGTAAATTGAAAACTTGGGAGGTCTACAGAGCCAACATTTTCATGTGTCTATCCCTAGTTTTCCCAACCAGTGCCCAGATTTGTGCATCAGTCCTTCCTTGGTGGAACACTTAAGTGTCACTAGAGTACTATCAAAAGCTTCTTTGTTTAGCTTTGCCTATTTTGTTAATGTTGTCTGCAAATAGTGATAATTTGAGTTCTTATTTGTATCCCTTTAACTTCTTTCTTTTGTCTAATTGCTCTCGCTGGAGTTTCAAGGATGATGAATAGAAGTGGTGAAAGAGGACATCCTTGTCTTGTTCAAGGATTTAGAGGGAATGCTTTCAATTTTTCTCTTTAGAAGTTGGCTTTGGGTTTAGCTTAGCTTTTACAATGTCAATGTTCCTACTATCACTAGTTTTTCTAGTGTTTTGAACATGGAGGGGTACTGTATTTTGTCAAATGCTTTGCATTTTCATTGAGATAATCATGATTCTTTCAGTCTATTGACATGATGTATTATGTTTATTGACTTCCGTATGTTGAACTAACCTTGCATCCCTTGAATGAGTCACACATGATTGTGGTATACTATCTTTTTAATATTCTTGTATGATATTTTTCCAGAATTTTATTAATTTTATTAACTGTATTTTTCCATCTATGTTCATTAGGAATATTGGTTTGAAGTTTTCTTGATGTCTCTGTCTGGTTTTGATATCAGTGTATTATTAGTCTCACTGAGTTTGAGAGGGTTTCCTCCTTTTCTACCTTATGGAATAATTTGAGGAGTATTGGTATTTCTTTGAAGGTCTTCTAGAACTTTGCTGAGAATCTGTCTAGTCCTGGGCTTTTCTTGGTTGGTTGCTTTTGATGGTGTCTTTCATTGCCTGGAATTGATCTGTTTAAACTGTATGTCCTCCTGATTCAATTTGGGTAGATCATATGCCTCTAGAAATTTGTCGGTGTCTTCAATATTTGGAGTATAAATTTTCGATAGTTTCTAATTATCTTCTGTATATCAGGAGTGTCTGTAATATTTCCTTTTTCACCATGAATTTTAGTAACTTGAGTTCTCTCTCCTCTTCATTAGCGTGGATAAGCATTTATCAATTAAATTTTTTTCAAAGAACTTTTCATTTTTGTCACTTGCCGCAGTCTGGCTGGGCACAAATAACCGAGCTGCCACAAAGCCTTGTAGGTTCAAACAGCAATTCTTTATTCCCCAACTCTCACCGGCACTGCACACACAGTACTCGGGAACACACTCCTTCCACCAGGCTCTGCGCGCCCAATCTCCTGGAACCCCCTCGAGAACTCAACCGCCCTATTTCACCCCCCCCACGGGGGGGGTGTTCCATATACAACTCAATCAATCCAGCAGCATAGCAATTATTATATACAGCTTAACTCAAATCATCATCTCAATGGTTCGCTGGTGTCACCTTTCAACCATTCCCTCTGGCAATATGCCAGGCGTCATTCTGACTCGCTGTGGCTCTCAACACTTTTTTTGAATTATTTCTTTTGTGTAGATTTCATTGATTCAGCTCTTAATTACTTCCTGTCTTCTATTTTTGTTTTTCTAGGGCTTTGAGATACGTTAGGTCACATATTTTATTTTAATGAATGAACTCAATGCAATGAACTTTACTCTTTGCACAGCCTTCATAGCATCCCAGAGATTTTGATACATTGTATTGGTGTTCTCATTTAACTGGAATTTTTTCTCATCTCTCTTCTATTCACTATTCATTCAGTAGCACATTACTCAATCTCCAGGGACAATGATGAAATATTCTACATGTCCATTAAATCTAAATCATTGACTGTATTTAGTTCTATAATTTCTGTTCTTGTTTGGATCTATCCAGTGGTGAGAGGTGTGTTAAAGTCACCCAGTATCATTGTGTTGTGGTATACTTGGCTCTTGAAACAGAGAAGGGTTTGTTTGTACATACATATGCCCCAACAATGGAGCATCTATTTGATATGTCTTGTTATATGGTTCCCTTAAGCATTATGAGATGGCCTTTTTTTAATCCCTTCTAACTTAGAAATCCACTCTCTGATATGAGGATGGAAACCCCTTCTTGTTTATATAGTCCATTTGAGTGATGTTTTCCCAACCTTTCACTTTCAGTCTTCCTAGAAGGTGAGTCTCTTGAAGACAGCATATTGTTGGACCTTCTTGTCTTCTTTTTTAATCCAATCTGCCAGTCTCTTTTAAGTTCAGGCCATTAACATTCAGGGTTATTGATGATTTGTACTCCTGGTCATTTTGGTTTGTTTATATACTTTAACTTTTGGTTTTTAACTTAGTTTCTCCTTTGATTGACCTTTCTTTCAGTGTAGCTCCTCTTTGCTGATTTTTATTTTCATTTTTTTCATCTCATGGGATATTTTGCTGAGAATATTCTGTAGTATAGGCTTTCTAGTTGTGAATTAACTTTTGTTTATCATGGGAGGTTTTTATCTCATCTTCAAATCTGAAGCTTAATTTCACTGAATTTAGAATTCTCGGTTGGCATCCATTTTATTTTAGAGCTTGTTATGTTGTTCTGGGAACTCCTGACATTGAGGGTCTGGGTTGAGAAATTGGCTAAAATCTGAATTGGTTTCCCCCTATATGTATCTTTTTTTCTTGCAGCCCTTAAAACTCTATCCTTTTCTGTATGTTAGTCATTCTCATTATAATGTGCCTTGGTGTGGGCCTGCTATAATTGTGTACATTTAGGGCCCTGTAAGCCTCTTGTAGTTGATTTTTTTTTTTTTTTCCATTTCATTCTTTAGATTTGAAAAACTTTCTGGTATTATATCTTTGAAAAGATTGTGCATTCCTCTGGTTTGTAACTCCCTTCATCTATTTCAATAAGTCTGAAGTTTGGTCTTTTCATGTTATCCCATAATTCTTGGAAGTTCTGCTCATGGTTTCTTACCATCTTCTCTGAGCAGCTGACTTTATTTTCAAGAGTATATATTTTGTCTTCATTGCCTGAGGTTCTAAGTGGTCTAGTCTGTTGGTGATACTTTTAATTTTAATTTGGTTTATTGCTTCCTTAACTTTGAGGATTTCTGCTTGATTGCTTTTTATAATATGCCTCTTGATTGAAGTGATCTTTTACTTCCTGTGTTCTCTTGGATACCATCCTTTACTTCAGAGATCAGCCTAACTATACGTACCCTCTAATCTCCTGACATTTCTTCAACTGTGTTTTCTGTGGATTCTACTGTTGAAACATCTTTTTGAGGTGCTTTGTTCCCTTGTCTTTTCATTTTGTGTCTTTCCATCTGGCTGTATGGATCTGAGGCGGTACAGTTTCTACCCTGTGGTCTTACAGTGTCCTGAAGGCTTCCAGTACCTCACCTTTAAGGAGGAAACCAATATTAACAGCACCCAATGCAAACAGTATGCACCTTTAAACCAGATAGCACCTATTAAGGCATCTACACTTTCGTCACAATAAACAGATGCATTCAATTGTGTCTTTCCTATAAAGCTGAGGAGAATGTCTTAAATTTGCACAAAGTCAGCAACTTTGATTTTTCTGTCGCAGCTTTCAGCTGCCTTAAGCTTTTTTCCCATCTTTGGTAGTATTTAAGAATATCAAATCGGAGGAGAGCAACAGCCATCCTTGAAAGCCTTAGACCTACACTGAGAAATTTATCTCTTATGAGTGTTTATAGACAGAAGGTTCTGACACCTATGGACCTCACATCCTGAAGTAGGTTATTTCCACCTGGTAGGATGATATAGTTCAATTGACTATATTGTTAGACTTTCTAGAGAATCAATGGTCTTTAAATAAGACTTTTTAAATCCTTAAGTGTATTTTAATCAAAATATCTCTTATGTCTTTTCCACACCCTACTTTATATATTTACAAACTGATTACTCCACTAAACTTTGTACAAATATGTACATATTTGTGTAAACAGATGTTTTTCCACCAAAATGTTCAATGCTCAACATGCTTTTTTACCATGAAATAATAGAATTCTAAGTCAGAACATACAGTTCAATACTTAAGTGTTCATTAAAATAGACATTGCATAATTTTTAAAAATCCTTTCCCATATAACTTGGTTTTACCCAGTCTTTAGTTCTTGTAACTGTTCCAATGAACAGACTTATATCCTGATTAAACTGTTCAAGTTTTTTCATTAAAAAGATTTCTAGCAGTGCAATACAATCCTTCTAATTCAAGGAACTGAGATCCAAAGGGCAAGAAACTTATCTAAGGCCAGATTTAAACCATAACTGACGCCAGTGGTCATAAAATTTCCATGATACCCTGTCAGTTGCTCTTCTAGTGCATTTAGTTAACAAGGGAGAAAGGAGTCTTATTAGTGTGATTGATAGATTTCTTGAACAATGTTTGTACCGATGCAATAATTGTCATGCATTTTCCTTCTGTCATTCTTTCTAAATGTTTTTTAAATGTCAAGGACATTTTTCTTGGCAGAATGAACACTTAAAATATTTTTGCAGAACAGAATTGAGCTCCTGGGACTGCAGATGTTTTTTTTCCCCCTATTTCTTCACAGCTGTCCACAGATATAATTTGAGTACTCTTGTATAATAGCTTATGCCATGGGATATAAAAGAATGCTGAATGATTGGGGTGGGGGGAGGAAATTACTGTTTTACAATAGAGGGGGGCCGAATAGATAGCAGGACGGAGAAGTGGTGAGCAGTGAGCTTCACTTGGAGATTCACAAAGTGACATTCGAGTTGACTTAAAAGATGAGCAGACAAACCTAGTATAGAGGGCATTCTAGTCACAGAACAGTGCATGTAGATGCCCAGTGTTCTAAAAATCATGATCAGGAAAATGTCTCTTCTATGTGGGATGGGCAGAAATTGCAATGGGCAGATGAGAGACAAAGGCCTAAACTATGGAATAAGATATGATGTATTTGAGAGAGTTAAAGATTGAAAATATGCCAGCTGAATCTTATCCAGGGTCCTAGTTCTGTTTAGTCTCAAATAATTGGAAGACAACTGACAGGCAAGAGACGTGAAAATTGGTACTTATCCAATTTCTTTTGATTCAAGATTTCCTGAGATCCAAGTGACCCTTTGGGAGAAGACAGGTATACTGTTGTTGTTAATGATTCCTAAATTTACAGGACAATGTGAGAGCAGTCAAAATTTTAAAACCACAAATCTAAAAAATTTTATTTTGAACCCATTACATTCTTAGTTTGATTCTTAATCATTCTTGATGCAAAATGTTAAAGACTCAAGTTTTTGTACAATTCATGTTCAATACAAAGGTACACATTAAATGTTTTCTTTTAATTGTACTATAATAGATGCTGAGCTAATCTTTGTGCTTATGTTTCAAAAGCAAAGAGTTTGGAGGCACATTTGTACCATCCCCATTCCTAAAAATTCTCCTGCACCTTCTTCCATAATGTGGCAGTCTGATTAGCCAGCGATCTGTGTGTGGGTGACTCAATTTCGAAGGATTTATAAGTGGATGATACTCAACTTTGAAAAAGCCCACTGGCCAATGTAAACAAAACTAAAGAGAATATGGAACAGCTCATAGAACTAAGATCAGGGGATTGGGCTCAGGAAATCTTTAATAGGAGCATACCTGATCTCTTGCCACACTAATGCTATATTTTTTTAAAAAAAGAAAAAACAACCCAAAACTTTGACTTAAAACTGGAGCCATTAATCATGGTCACAAGATCATCAGTCCATTTGTGGTTCTGCTGGGCAGTCCTGGTTTTAGTCAATAGCCAGTAAACCAGAGTGCGAGCCTGATTTAGATTAAACTTGACTGGGATCACTGGCTTTACTGTGGGAATCTCATTTTCCAGTTTGATTCTCTGGGTACAATTCTCATGGCAATTACAGGTGCCTAATACCTAGAATTGGAACTGGCATGTTAGTGAACTAACCAAAGTTCAAGTTCAAGGGATAAGAAAAGTGAGGCTCATTTACCAAGAGGTAAAATGTAAGATTCACTGTATAAATAGCCTCAATTCTTCACCTGTCCTATATCCACATCCCTTTTATAAAATGTAAGAGACTGTCCATTTTTTTAATTTTCTATTTTAATATTGCCAGTGTTATAATTGGAATGTAAAGTGTCCCCCAAAAGCCCTATATTAAAGGCTTGATGTCCACACCATGGAGCTGGGAGATTGTGGAACCTTTAAGCATGGGGGCCTAGTGAAAGGAGTTAGGTCAGTGGGACCATGCCCTTGAAGTGGCTGTTTCCTTGCTTGCATGAAGTGAGTAGCTCCTCCCACTACATGCTCTTGCCATGATGTACTGTCCTGCCACAGGACCAAGTAACCATGGACTGAAACTATAAGCCAAAGTAAACCTTTCCTCATAAGTTGAGAGGGAATGTGGCCCTGATACATAGACTTCGGGTTTGTAACCTCCATTATGGTGAGAATGACTTTCTAGTGTTCAAAGTAGCTCAGTCTGTAGTAACTTATAATGGAAAGCCTAGGAAAACAGGATAGACCCCCATCACTGATAGGCACAATCCAAATGATTCCTGGGACAGTTATATTGTTAAAATTATTAAAATGTTTTTTAAAACAAACTAGCAAGCACACTATATCAGGCATTTGAGAAACATTGTGCTTATGGATAGAATTTCCCAATGTGATTAGTGACTCTTGCTAAGCACAATTGACACTTGGGAAAAACAAAGTTGAGTGTTTAATAATTAAAAGCTAAGTGTGAAAGCCAGAAGCCTTATTGGTAGCATTTAAAAAGGCTCTTATCTCCTTTATCCAGAGGACAAGAAAGAAGAAAAAAAAAAAAACCCCAGGAGATCAGGCCCTGGGTTTGCTCACAGGCATATGAGTTCCAAAGCAGATTCAGCAGGCAGGAGTCGGCTATGCCAAAGTCAAATCCTGGTTGGGACATAATGGGGTTGATTTCACATTACCAAATGCCCCAGAACTATAAGCATATAGAACTGATCTACACTCCTCCCTATCATGCCAGGGTCTACGCTTTAGCACATCTCTAGCTTGTTATATTGTGACTGAACTTAGTAGGGTGGAAAGAAACTCTACTCCAAAAATGCTATAGAGGCTTCTTAGGTAAGAAGGGAGCCATGTAGATTCTCAATGGGAGAATCTCCATGCAGACTACAGTTTTGGAGAAGTCATTTGCATCTGAGAAGTACTGCTGTTTATTTTTTTTTACTTTTTTTATTGATGAAAACATTACAATGATCTTGACATATATCATACATTTGATTTAAATGGGGTATGAATTCTTACTTTTCCCACTTGTACAGATTGTTATATAACCAATGTGATCCTGCAACGTTTATACATACTGCCATACTAGTCTGTTGAAAAAACAGTCCTGGCTCGCGTTTAGATCTTGTTGGTATACCAAGTGACACTACCGCCAGAAGTAGCCATAACTAGGATAAATCAGGACTCAATAGCTTGGGTACACCCAGAAATAATTCACTGTTAGAGGAAATGTACACCTGGAATCATGCAAGGGCTTGATCAAGGGCTGGAGGACACAAGCAGCAAAGCAGGCAGCTCCAACCTCCAGGTCGTCACGGCTGCACTCATGTCTTTTCTCAGGTCATACCTACGGAAGCATCAGGTCCTTCTGACCAGATTCCAGCTGACCTAACCTGCTTCACAGGATAGAATGGTCTACATACCATTTACCTAACCCAATGAATGTGCTGACAAGGACATAAACTGCATTCAACAGTTCTATGGTGGCTGCCTTCTGTAGGCTGGGCTATAGGAGGGGCTATTATAGGAATGGGATGGCTGGTAATAAGGGAATTACTGGATTTTGAAACAACAGAGGCTAGGCAATAGTGCTTAACTAGCTGAAGCCAATGGGCACAGCATTGCCATCAGCAGCAAGATTACTATGGTTTAGATAGATGTGAGGTGTTCCCCAAAAGCTCACATGTGAGACAATGCAAGAAGGTTCAGAGGTTATACACAGGGTAACTCCACATCATGTACCACAAAATGGGAAGTTGTACTTCATATATCTACTACATGTCAAAATACATTCAATTGTCACATAATCATTTCACCTCTGAACCTTTTTGTAGTTATGAGAGTTGCAATCTGATCAGGGGGTTAATCCATTGATTAACTGGGTGTTAACTGTAAGCAGGTAGGCTGTGATTGGAGGAAGTAATTCCCTGGGGTCATGACTTTGGAGATTGAATTTTGTCCTGGTGAGCACTGCTTTCCCTGCTTCCTGGTTGCCATGTCCTGAGATGCTTCCCTCTTCCATTCCCTCCTGCTATATATAATGCTTTGCCTTACCTCAGGCCCATAGCTATGGACTCAGCTGCCGGGGGACTGACCCATGAGCCACAATAAACTTTTCCTCCTCCAAGTTGTTTTCTTCAGGACTTTTGGTCCAAGAGAGCCAAAACTAAATAACATAACAAAGTAGCAGCCACAGGATTGCAGTCCGACTCCAAGGCCTGAATCATGAGGATGTTCTGTGGACTATAATACGGGGTGTGTTCTATAGATGGGATTATGGTAATCTGAACAAAAAATTCCACTTCGGAGACCTTCTTAAGATACATGCATACAAATAAAAGTAAAAGCACTAAGAGATCTACTGCATCTGTTAAAAAAAAAAAATTGAGGGGGCGGCTGGGGATATAGCTCAGTTGGTAGAGGGCTTGCCTCGCACGCTCAAGGCCCTGGGTTCAATCCAACTGGGTGTTCAAGTAGGGCTACTCCCCTTAGCTGCTCCATTCTTCACCCTCTGGCTGGGCAACTCTGGCTTTTTCACTTTTCTGGGTATGGACCATCACCTTTTCCAGCTTCTGTCATCTAAGCAGTTTCTTCCATCCTTTGGGTTCCTGCCAGCGTTCTAAACCCAAGGTCTTGAGTGCCCAAATAAATTCTGGGTTTTCCAGGCTTGTCTTATGCTTCTCTTCTTGATGAGACGACAACCTCAAAATCCAAACCCAAGTGTACTCCCCTGACTCTTGGTGGTACATACTAATTAATTCTCATAAGTTATAATTTACCCCTTCACTAATTAGATCCAGCATATCTTCAGTTGGCTTATACTTAAATTTAACCCAGCCTAAAAGCAAGGAAAAGAAGTAGGGATAGCTTTTTGGGGGAGAGTAGCTGTTATCTGTTGGAGGAGAGATCTCTGCAGCATATTACAGTACAAGGAAAATGCAAGCTTTTTAGGGAAGTTGGATTGCCTCTGTAAAACCAGAAGGTCTCAGAATCGATCTTCAGGGACATTCACATAGATTTCTAGACACCTTGTCGTAAGTTTCCAGGGTTCCCCAGTAAGACCTTGACTTTCACACTACAAAACAATGCGGCTGATTGAACATTGTCTCTAGAGCACTCTGACCCTGAGATGTGCAGACTGATCAGCTGTGTCTGCCTTCTCATTTCAGAGATGAGGTTCCCCATAAGCTACCATGAAAGCCCCATGACTCACGTTTACTGTTAAATACTTGTTAACTCTTAGCTTCTCTCTGCTGTGTATCAGTACACGTTTCTTAAAAGTTGTCAATTCTATGTCAACAGCTTTGTTCCCCCAATATTTTCAAAAGCCTACATGATTACACTTGCAGTATTCCCCTCCACAGATTTCAACAAAGGCACTTTTCAGGCTTCCATCAACTGAGATAACATCTTGTGACTTGGTTTGTGCTCCCCCTTTCCAAGGATGAGGATCCTCTTTACACATAGGCAGTATATAAACCATTCCCAAATCCTTTTTTCTAAAACCACTTCTGGTACCACATGAGAAGTAGATGCCAAGCATACAGCACTAAATGTTGCAATAACTATATTAGAGGAAATTACCTTTCAGAAGATGAAGAAGAAACTGGGTGAGGCTAAGATTGTCAGACTAATGCATACCTGAAAACCTGTGGAAAGAAGTAGGGTTGAACACAAGATGCTTAGGTTGAATGTAATGCAGACAAGACATCATTGAGTCCTTGGGCTATTTTACTTCCCTGCTGGTCCTGGTGGGGTGTCCACTGTGAGACTTGGGATTATTTTTCCTGGATATTGGAAACAAAATGGTATTTACACATTGAGCTGGTTTGGGGAATGGAATATATTTTGAAGACAAACTTTATCATGGAATTCATTCAATAAAGGAGGTTGTTTTTAATTATCACCTGGCATCTTTTTAGATCTGCCTTGTTTTGGACTTAATTGGGCAACAAATGTTGATAAAAATCATGGGCAAGAATATTGTTTTACTTAAAAATTTGAGGGATTACAGTGATTCCAGATAAATTAATCTCACTTGGGCTGCATTCTTGTTTTGGAAGAACTCTAAATTGAATGTATTTTGTAATTATTGTTTGTTTAATCATCAAGTCTTGAGTAAGTTAAAAACCATTTTAATTTTCTGGGAAGTGTATGCCAAAACATGAAATCAGGAAGATTGTTATAACAAAGGATATCTAAAATGTTGGTTCTACCACAGCTGACCCATTTGTATGATTTTACAGGGTTGTCATCTCTTGGCTGGGTGGCCAATAAATCACTTATCTGCAATAAATCACTTTACTGCAGAAAACCCATAGATCTGATCATAATTCATAGGATTTTAATACAAACTCATTAATCAAATTGTACCAACCTGGGATATTTTTAATGGAACACTCCATGGGGAGAGAATTACTATAGTTAGGATCATGACACTTGTTAGAATTGGTTGACTATGACAATACATTAATTGTAAAACTTGGATTAAAACTATGAATAGTAGTTGGTATAAATATCACTTCTAAATCACATAGTACTTTATGATGCTCTACTTACCAAAGGAGGTGTTACTTTGGATTTACATATGAACACACATACTAGGGGTTCTGTTTTGAACCCTGACACATTCCTAGGAAGCCCTTTCTAGAATAACATCTGAATGTAGCCAATGTGGAATGATGCAGGTTTGAGGAAATACACCAACATACCCCTAACCCCATAAGACCATACCATATTCATCCTATGAGACTACAGAATGAGGACTGGTGATTGAGGAAAAGCAGTAGCTCTAGGGAAAGACATGAGATGTTTTTGAGCTAGAGTGTGAGAGTAGTTTTGGTGTTAAGGTTTGGATCTGGAATGTCTCCCAGAAGCTCTTGCTTTGAAAGCAGGTTCCCAATGCAGCAAGGTTCGGAGGTGATCTTGTGTGCCATGATTGAATCATGAGGGCTCTGACCTCATCAGTGGAGATGAGCCCTGGTTGGAGGAAGTGGGTCACTGGGCATATGCTAGAGCAGTTTTTCTTACAGGCCACTTCCTTCTCTACTTCCTGGTGTCTGTGAGCTGAACAGCTTTCTTTCACATTCTCCTACCATGATGTTTCTGCCTTGGAGGCAGCTGACCATGGATTGAATCATCTGAAACCATGAGCTAAAACAAATCTATCTTCCTCTATCTGGTGAAGGCTCATTCTCTGCTTCCCAGATGGTGCTTTGTTGCATCCTCCAGAAAGATTAAACTGTGGTGCCCTAATATGCATAAGGGATAGAAGGGCAAAAGGGAGTATGACATTCCCTTTGACCTCTTTAAGAGCACTAGTTCCATTCATGAGGGTGGAACACTCATGACTTAATCACTTTCCAAAAGATCCTACTTTCAATACTATCACATTGGATGTTAGATCTTAAAAATATTGGAGGGATGCATACATTCAAACCATAACAGACCCCTTCATGAGCAGCTGGAATCCAGAACAACATCCTTTAAGTAGGCTTCTACACTCAAGGAAATAGATCAGGCCCTGCTATAGAGTGGCAAGACCAACATCTTAGATTTGTATTATCAGTTGTGTCTTCCAGAATTCAGGAGAGGGATGTCAATGGAGGTCATCATGAAAGACAGCTGTGTCCAGAAGAGTAAAGTGTGAGCTCATTAGACCCAGTAGCAGAAGGCAGCAGATTGCAATGGTCAGGTGAGGAGGTTGGAACAGAAATCTGGAGTGGTCATTCTAGAGTACATGTGAGGGGGGTACCTTTGCAGATTATTTGAAGTTGGCATCCCCTTCCCTACTCCACTTTTCTCTCCCTATCTCCCCCCACCCTGCCTCCCCCGCACACACACAGCCTGTGAGTAACTTAATAGCTGCAAACTAGGGCGCTCAGTAAGGGTTGCTTTTAATCACCATTTGGCCTCTGTGTAAACTTCTGAGTTCAGTAACTTTACAGGCTGGCATGAAAACTTCATACCCCCCCAAAAATCTCTGCTGGCTGTTTAGTTGAAGCTTCATTGATTCAGAACTCATGCTGGCCGTCCCAGAGCCTTACAGATCTGGGGTCTCCTCCCCCGCAAGGAACCAACTCTATCAGTGTTAGATGTGCCATGTCCTCCCATTATAGCCTGAGTCTTTAACCTTTAAATAAGACTTCAATTTCTTTTAGGCAAAGTGCCAAAAAAAATCATTACTCTGCTCTTATCAACTGAGGAGAAATTATGCCTGTTACTCAAGGGATGCAAAGCCCTTCTTGGTTTAAAAAAAAAAAAAAAATCCTTGTCAAAATTTTCATGAGAGCCAGGGGATGTGGTGGGCAATGTCGACATTCATTGAACAAAGTAATGATTTCACTAGCCTGTCTTTGTTTTGTTTGTTTGTTTGGCTGTAGCAATCTCTTGAAAGGTGAAAGCATAACTTCAAAACATAACCCAGCAAATGTGATTGTGAGTCCCAGAAAATATTGTTCAAGTACGTGAGGATCCCATTCAATCTGGTGGTCATATAGCAATCCAATTCTTGTTATTCCACATTTCGCCCTCAATCAATTCTTCATAAACAACATTTCTTTCAATTAGCCTTTTGGAAGGAGGCAGCAGATGATTTATCTCTAGCAAGAGCGTAGATCAGAACTTATGTGTTTGTTCAAACTGGATCCAATATTTTTAAAAATGAGGATAGAGCAAAATTGTTTTCTAATATTATGGCAATTAAGCAGCTTATTCAAGAGATGAATCTTCTTCTGTTTCAGTTAGACTTGGTCCACACAGACAAAGCTACAAGTTTTTAGTTTACCAAGTCAAGTGTAAAACAAACTATAAGCTAAAGCCAAATTACCTACACATTTAGGGGTTTTTTAGACTCTTGGCTTTTTACACACACACGTCTGCTCAGGTTGGCTGCAGGTCTGAGCTTGAGGTGCCAGCTGGGTTTCAGGTGAGGCCTCTCTGGTTTGTAGATGTCACCTTCTTGGTTTGTCATTACATGTCTTTTACTCTGCATAAGTAAGGAGAGAAATCTGGTATTTTTTTTTAAATAGGGGCACCAGCCATTATTTAATGTTAATTACCTCCCTAAAGATACCATGTTGGTCACCTTTTTGTAGCTGTAAGCAAAATACCTAAGAACAACTTCATGGAGAAAAGAGATTGGCTCATGGTTTCAGAGGCTCGGCTGACCCCATTGCTGTGGCCTGAGGTAAAGCAGAACATCTTGGTGGAAGGACATAGTGGAGGAAAGCTGCTTAGCTCATAGCAACCAGAAAGCAGAGGGGGAGAGGGAGGAGCCAGGGATAAGATAGTGGGCAGGGCCATGCAACCAGTGTTCCAAGAATATATCCTCCAGTCATGCCCCACCTACCTACAGTTACCACCCAGTAGTCTGTTTGAATTATCAATCTATCAAGTGTATTAATCCATTGATGAGGTTACAACTCTTCTAATCCAATCTTTTCACCTGTGATCATTGCAGTGTAGCCTCACACTTGAGCTTTTTTTTTTTTTTTGGAAGGGGAGGAGCATATTCCTGATCTAAACCATAACAGGCCCTATCTCAAAATAATCAACATTGGAGGTTAGGACTTCAAAACATATTAATTATGAGGGGACATATTTCAGTTCATAATAGGCTCTTACCATCTTCTAGAAACCTACTTTTGGCAGTACAGTTGAACTTCTAGAGGTCTCGTCTTCGTTTCAGGGACTATCCCTGCTCTTTGGTATTCAAGTGTCTGGATGGAAAGAAAGAAGCATTTCCCTCTTGTGAACATGGGGGGATTCCTAAGGCAAAATTGTTGACTCCATAGACCCAGACAAATGTTTTTGGCAAGAACCAGCTCCATTCATGAGGAACCATGTGACATTAGGTTCTGGGAAAGGGGAATGGGACAGGATAATATCTATGGGGTCAATAGGCTTAGAACTCAGATTTGAATGGGATAGTTTTTAGGTTTGGTTTCTGTTAGCTTCCGTAGTAACAGACTTTATGCCTTCTGAATGTGTCCCAAATAACAAAGATCAGAGTTAATCTACTAAATGGATTAGCAACTCAATAGACTATTATAGGGAGCCATTAATTGGATAGTTAACCTCAGGCCTGGGAGTGTAGCTCAGTGGTACAGTCCTTGCCTAGCTTGTAAGCATCCTTGGGTTGGATCCCCAGAACTGGGGTGTGTGTGTGTGTGGGGGGGTTACTATTATACAGAAACCTGACTTAGAAACCTGTTAAGAAACTGCTGCTTAGAAATCCTGTGATGACAAGGGTCAAAAACTAATATAATTTTTTAAAAAATCCCTTTCAGATGACTCACTGAACCATATTAGTTGAAGGCAATGAAATGAAATCGGACTCCAGAGATGTTTCTCTCTGAAGGAGATACGGTCTTTAGGTGGGTCTACTGGATGATACTGCCAACTAATTCTCTAAATTTTTCTATGCCTTATGAAATGTGAGAGGCCATGAGCATCTCCCCAATCCTGGCTGTCAGGGTAGATGGGAGAGCACATAACTAATCCCAAGGGTGAATCACAGGGGCAGACCTGATGGGACCAAATTCAGTGCTTTGGCCAGGAGATGGCAGTGTCTAACCAGAGCTCCTTGAGTTTTGTGGCACTTTGGCTTGCATGGAGCATGACAAGACGGCTTTTGAGAGGGCTTCCAGGGAAGACAAAATTATAGTCAGAGACTGGATTCCTACAGAAAGTGCTTGGGAGGTTGTTGGCCAGGCTCAGCTAATTGGCCCAGCTAATTGACCCAATCAGGTGAATAACACAATAGGACCCCAAGAAAGCCTTTCTGCCTCTCCTCCCTAACAGAGGAAAAGAGTTGAACCAACAGGTACAGATTTCAGAAGAGAACCAGTCCCAGGGAGTTCAGAGGAAAGAAACATTCTGTCACTTCATTTGAAGCACCGGTGCCTATGGCTCTATTGATCTCCCCTTCCCCCATTAAAGAATGTTCCAAGAATACATTGAACTAATATATTTGGCGGCATGGAAGTAAGACAAGATCCTTACTCTTCTTGGATATCACAGGTTCTTATTCTCTTGGATATGTTTTCTGGTAAAGGCACCTGATCTCTTACAGCTGGTTTGGGAGGGGTGTTCCTGACAGTGCACTGTAAACAGCTGAGTGATCCACCTGTGTAGGTCCTTCCTCTCTGGAGTTTGCTGTTTTGCCAAAACTAGTCAGATTAGCTGCTTTGGGGTCTACTAGAATGAAAATGAGAGAGGGAGCTGTTATGAGAAAAGAGACTTCCTATCATAGAAAATGACCCAAGTTAGTATTACCATGGCTACTCTAGTTCTAAGATAAAACCCCAGTGAACCTTGATAATTTGCCTAGAAGTGAGAATATCTAAGAAAATGACTCACTAAAAAAGTTTACTTTCTTTCTAAACCTGAACTTTATTTTTTTAATTTATTTTATTCTAACTAGTTATACTTGACAATAGAATACATTGACATACATAAATGGTGTATAACTTCTCATTCTTGTGGTTGTACATGAGGTAGAATCACATTGGTCATGTAATCATATGCACGTAGGGTAATAACATCTCATTCTACTGTCCTTCCCACCCCCTACCCCACCCCTCCCCTCACTTCACTTTGGCCTAATCCAAAACTTCCCTAGCTTCCCCCCGCCCCCGCCTTATTGTGAATTAGCATCCATATATCAGAAAACATTCAACCTTTTTTTGGGGGGGGGGGGGTTGGCTTATTTCACTTAAGATATTTTCCAGCTCCATTCATTTTCTTGCAAATGCCATAAACTTATTCTATAAGGCTGAGTAATATTCCATTGTATACATACCAATTTATCCATTCATCTGTTGAAGGGCATCTAACTTGGATCTGTAGTTTGGCTATTGTGGATTGAGCTGTAAACATTGGTGTGGCTACATCACTGTAGTACACTGTGGTTTTTGTTTGTTGTTTTTAAGTCCTTTGGGTATCAATGAGGAGCGGGATAGCTGGGTCAAATGGTGGTTTCATTCCCAGCTTTCCAAGGAATCTCCTTACTGCTTTCCATAATGGTTGCACCAATTCAGTCCCACCAGCAATGAGTTTCCCCACATACTTGCCAACATTTATTGCTGCTTGTATTTTTGATCATTGCCATTCTGACTGGAGTGAGATGAAATCTTAGTAGTTTTGATTTGCATTTCTAATTGCTAGAGAAAGTAGGCCCAAATCTTCACCATGTTGGGTTAGGAAATGACTTCCTTAACAAGACTCCTAAAGCATAAGAAGTAAAATCAAGAATTAGTAAATGGGATGGATTCAAACTAAAGAGCTTCTCAGTAAAGGAAACAATAAAGTAGAGAGAACCTACAGAATGGGAGAAAATCTTTACCACATGCACCTCAGAGCATTAATCTCCAGGATATATGAAGAACTCAAACGCCACCAAAAAACCCCAAATAACCTGATCAATAAATGGGCCAAGGACCTGAACAGACACTTCACAGAAATATGACCAGTCAACAAATATGTGAAAGTGTTCAACATCTCTAGCAATTGGTAGTTTTGATTTGCATTTCTCTAAGATCTCATCTCATGCCAATCAGAATAGTTTATATTTATTAAAACAGGTTTTTATCATTCCATTTGGCACTAAGTCTCTCCATTAGTATTATCATTGATAAGCACCTCTGGCATATTCAAGTAAATGGTCAGCCCATTGAAGCTTAGCTCTGAGAGTTGCAGCAGCTCTGGATCTCAGAACTCCTTTAATCCAGTGAACTTTGTATCCAGTGAACTTTGCATCATGGTGTATGAACAATCTAGTTCATGTAAGCAGGAGTTGTACCCATGTATCCTTTCAGATCCCGTGGGATCACAGGTTAAGCTGTAGAAGTTTTAAAGGTTGGTAAATCCTCCCTGGAGCACTCCTTTATGCCGTCGCATCCGTTGTGTACCTTGCTTGGGGGAATGGGGCCGAAGAACCTGGTATTCCATCTCGCCCTACTAGGTAACTGCATGAGGAATCCATCCAGACACTCAATGGCAGAACATGAATTATTCTTGAAGTCTGTCCAAAATACTCAATGTCTGTTATGGGTACTGTTTTATCCTAATGTTAAGATGAAAGACCAGTGTTGGTCTTTAGATATTCATGCTTCAGAACAAGATGAATAACAGAAAAGAACAGAAAAATACCTGGGAAGGAGCCAGAGCTGGGCAGGGAGCCAAGCCATGGAACAAAATAATCAGAATCCAAGTCCATAAAGAACTTTTCAGTTTTCATGGAATTGGTGACTAGAGGGGTTTTGGGGGATGTCCCAGTCATAACTGTGGAAAGCCCTATGGCAGGGCCAGGTCTTGGAAAAGTGTGTCTTTAAGGATCTGTTTCTAGGTTTTACTTTCACACCACAATGCTTAGGTATTTCCTACCTTGTCAACCTATGGAACTCCCTCTCAATTCCCTTAAGCTGATGGAGCAGCTCATAATTAGATCAATGTGTCATTCCTTATGTACACTTGCTATAATTCAGATGTTGAATTCCCCAAAAGGCTCAGGTGTTAAATGCCTTGTTCCTAGGGTGGCACTATTAAAGGGATAAAACCTTTAAGGGCCTCCCACTAGGTCTCGCCTCTTATATTACTGGAGGGATTTTGAAGGAGACTGTGGGACATCCGCCTGTCCTTTCTCTCATTTCCTGGACATGAAGTGAGCACTAGGGCTTCTCCAAATACTCCCTGCCATTACCATATGGCACCCCCACCAGAGGCCCCAAAGCAATGGGTCCACCCCATCATGAATTGCAATCACTGAAACTTTGAGTCAAAATAACCCTTTTCTCTTTAAAAGCTACCTGAGATAACCAACTTACAGTGACAGAAAGCTGACCAGCATAGTGCCATTATCATAAATTCATTCTTCTGGGTTAAAACTATTTGTGTTATTTTAAATAGATTTGGGGTCAAATGGGCCAGAGCAGTCTGCAGATGTCTGTCTTGCATTCCCTTAGCCATCCATGACTTGAGCCACCGTAGTAGAGTTACAACTCGCATCACACTGGCCATGTGCTCCTCAGAATTGCAAGACTGGTGTTTTTGTGGACTTGGATTTTACCCAACCAGCATCCTTTCTGCATGCAGCCTGAAAAAGCTGAAGAGTTAGTGTGTATAAGTCTGAGAAGTATACAAACCCCTCTACAAATGGAGAAACCTGGGGTGCAGGCTTCAGTAAGGCCTTTCACATTGGCTTTTGCTATTCTCCCTTTACTCCTATTTCCTGGCTATTTAGGAGGCAATCCTTAGTCCTCATGTCAGGATCTTTTAGGGGGTTCCTGTGGTCTGAACTTTGTTTCCCTGGAGTGATATCAGAAAAGGCTTTTTTGGGGGTGCTCGGGTCTTAAGAGTAAAGCTATCGTGAATGGGCTTGGTTCCCTTAGAAAGGGGCCGGGGGAGTTTGGTCGTCCCGTCACACAATGTGAGGACACAAGAAGACATCTGTGTACTAAGAAATGTGACCTCACCAGACATCAAATTTGCCAGAAACTTGATCTTGGACTTTCCAGCCTCCAAAACTGTCAAATTTGTTTGTCTATAAGCTACCAGCTTATGGAATTTTGTTATAGCAGCCTAAATACTAAGATAGGGACCCAAGCTAAGACATAGGTTGAATATTCAAGAAATTTGAGTAACATAGGAAAAGCGACACACCTATAATTTTTTTTAAAAAGGGTAGCCAGGTGAGGAGGCAGGAGGATCATGAGTTCAAAGCCAGCCTCAGCAATGATGAGGCGCTATAAGCAACTCAGTGAGAACTTCTCTCTAAATAAAATACAAAAAATAGGGCTGGGAATGTGGCTTAGTGGTCGAGTGCCCCCGAGTTCAATCCCTGTACCCACCTCCCCGCCAAAAAAAAATTAAAGGTAGCAAAGGAAAAATACACTAAATCAAAGTGCTATTCAGTTGATGTGCAAAGGGGGACCCAGAAGTAGAATTGCTGGCCTCAAACTTCCATTCAGGGTTTTAAGTTTCCTCTATTAGCCAAGGAGTAGGAAAATTCTGACATGGTCTCTACACTTTGAGCCTTGTCATTCATGAGTCTTGGGTTGCTGGTGGTAGGGTTTTTTTTCCCTTACTGCTTAATCATTTCTTTCAGTCTTGTAGGAGCAAATGAATCCTAATGTTTTTGCTGTTATTTCCTCATTTTTTTAAAATGAGTAGCTTTTGCCTCAATTGACAGATTTAAGGTCATCTGGAGCCTGGCAACCTGAAGCTCTGATTCAGGTTGCAGGAGATTGCCTTAAGAAACCAGCCCCCTGTGACAGCCATGGAGATGCCCTGTTCAGATCTTCTTATAGGACAGAATTTACTGCAGAGTGTAAGAACAGCAGCTGACAGCCCCTGTCTGCAGTGCCTTTGGGATCCAACACAATATTCGAGCAGCTCCCAGTCAGAGTTAACAGTTCAGATACTAAGGCCTGTCTGGCAATTCTGACCAACAAGGGACTCACTTAATGGGTGATCTTTACTCTAGAGCGTCCTTGGGTCAGCCAAGATGATATCCTGTATGTAAGGTACTTCAAAATTCTCCAAGCCCCACCTCATTTCTTTATTTTTCATACTTTACCCTCCAAGAATCCTATTACACTTCTAATTGCATCTTGGCATCTGTTTCCTGGAGTACCTGAATGGACAGGATTGGTGCCAAGAGAGGTCTGAGGAAGCAAGCCTGTTCATCAAGATCAGTATGATAGAACACAGTATTTGTAGAATCAAAATGATAAATCAATGAGGATATTAATAGCTATAATGAGAAGAATGAATGGAGAAGGCTGAGTGGTTACTCCAATTGTATCATATTCCCTTGCCTCATTTCCAGATTGAGCCAAGATAACTACCAGTTAATATTTTCTATCTGCAACCCCAGAAATGGCATGATGGACTTGTAAACAGAAGTCCACATGGCAGAGATGGAGGCTATGGACAGCCCCAAAATAGACTCACTTATCAAGGCCAGTCTAGCTACTGATGCTTCTGAATACACAAACTGCCAGCAATAGAGACTAATACCAAGTCCCTGCTATTGTGCTGCTTTTTGAGCTCCTTTTGAGGCATGTTGACTAGACAGGAGGAGACGCTCCTGATGTGGGTTCGCCTTTCTTTAGCACCTCACTCGGCATGACTATCCAGGGCCTTACAAAATACACGGCATCTGACCAAGCCTCTTATTGAAGAAGGTGCAGGTGTGGCCCCTTGTGTTGATATTCCTAGTTGATGTCACAAACCATACCAGCTGGGCTCGCAGACCTTTGAAATGTCCTGCTGAAGGCAGAGCTGGAATTCCAGCCCTGATGGATACATTGCCCCAGAATGTACTGTTGAGAAAGATGTTGGTACTGTGAGTCCTGCAGGGAGCTCACTTGGACCAGGAATCAAGGATTGGGAGCAGGAGTGGTTTTACTCATCGTCCCCAGCATGCCATAGGAAACTATTGTACCTTCCATCCCCATGAATCTGGATTCTGTGCTGTTATGGGTTCTGGCCTTCAAAGGAGGGGGATTCTTGCCTGGTAACAAAGGATCCCAATGAACCATAAATTATGATACTGGAGCAAGAATTTCTCCTTGGAATCATGCTCCAGTTGCCCATAGTGGTAGCTGACTTGATAGGATGCCCTCTATTGGCTACTTTGCTTCCCTATCTCCCTTCTTCATTCTTTTACCAGAGTTCCCTCTACTTCTCAAATCACTTGCATTCTTGTCTCTGAGTTTGCTTTTGGAGGAACCCAAATAAGACATAGGTCTGGGAAACACAAGAGAGATTGCAATAATCCTTGCTCCCCTTTGGGAGTAGTTTCTGACTAAAATTACTCTGAAACTTAACAAATGTAATGTATATTCCATGAGCCCTGAGACAATAACCACTCAATTCTTATATTGTATACTTTAGGACACTACTGTATAGTGTTTAAAGTACGATGACATTTAAGTGATACTTAATGGGCCCTGCCTATGAAATTGCTCATCAATCTAAGAATTTACATGGTATAGAATTGTGATGTGTTGCACAGGTATACCTCATATGTTTTCACATACTGCATTTTTGACAAATTTAAGATTTGTGGCAAGCCTGACAAATTGAACAAGTCATTGGTGTCACTTTTCTAACAGTTCAAGTGATCATTAGAATGTTTAGCAATAAGCCGGGTGTGGTGGTGCACACCTGTAATCCAGCAACTTGGAAGGCTGAAGCAAGGAGGATCCGCAAGTTCAAGGTCAGCTCAGCAAATTAGTAAGGCCCCCAGCAATGTAGAGAGACTGTCTCAAAAACAAGAATGGGAGATGTAACTCAGTTTCATTGTACACTTCATGAATAAGTCTAGTGCCTGTAGGTCAAATCCCCAGTACTCTGCCACACACACAAAAAAATGTTTAGTAATAGTCTGTATTTTAAGGTATATACATTTTTTATTCTATTGCACTTAATAGACTACAGTGTTAAACATTATATGTACTTGGAAGCAAAATTCATAATACTTCTATTGTAATATTCACTTTATTGTGGTGGTCTGTAGTAGAACCTGCAATATCTCTGAGGTATGCCTGTAAGTAATAGATATTTTAGTCTTCATTCTTGGTTCATACAACAGAACCCTAAAGCCCTTGTAACTCCCAAACACAATAGCCCAACAGTAGGAAGTTCTTACAGCTCTAGGAAGTCTTGCATTGCTTTCAGGCATGATAGACCACTATCTCCTAGCCCACATCTTAGGTTAAAGTCTGTCTTCTGTCAGTTAATCTGTCAGTTCAGGTTCTTCAAAAATCAGATGCCAAGTGAAAGACATGCCTGATATGAGGAAATGCCTCATTGTGAAGGAGGAACAGTTGGTGGCAGGCAGGGAAAGCCTTCAGACCATCATGCTGATCTAACATCATGGGTATGAGGAGAGAGGGTAGAGGCTAGGGGCCTCAGACTGCAGTACTGCCCAAGAACGTTGGGACTAGACTAATCGGCCAAAGCTGATTATTAAATGAAACCTGCACCATACAAGCAGGACTGACCTAGCTTTAATACTCTTGCTGTGCTCCATCGCCAGCTGGGAGGGCCCTGGACCCAAAGACCAGTAAATGTCATAGTGAATCCAAAGGGGCAGCACCAATGTTAGCTATATTCCCTGCAGCTGGTATCTGGATGGGACATCTGAACAGAAACTTTCTGCCTAATACCCTCTCCTTACCTGGGAAACCCCCGTGTACTTTCTCTCCAGGTAAGTTGGGGTTTGATGGAATCTCATAAATTGGTATCTTGTTTCTGCCTGAATTCTTAATGTAGACACAAAAGTCAGATGGTGATTAACCAAACATCTTTCTCACTGATAAACCAGACACAAGAAATGTGACACATCTGCAGGCAAGTGAGCTTCTCAAAACTGAGCCACAGCATTAGACTTGGCCATTCCTGTAACATTGGCTGCCACAGGACTCTCTAAATCACGGGGTTTCTCTGGAAAATTGACAGCATGCAGTAATGGGGAAGAACATGTGATTTCTGTGTGCAACCTCTCTTGACGGGGGAAAGGAAGAAGCTGGATTCTCTCAGCCAGAGAAGTCCAAATAGATGCTTGAAGTGACAGGCTGTCCACAGCAGCCACAGATCAGCTGAGAGGTGCATCAGGGGCGCACAGTGGCATCAATAGTGTCTGCCAGACCTCTAACTATGTTCATCCATGTCACCTGTCCTTAGATAAAATTAAGTAGAAATTCTACATCTTTGGGGTGTGTCCAGTTAGTGTATAATTTTGTGGTTGGCCCAGTTCTAGTGAATGTGGTCTCCAGGACTCATTCTAGAAGAATGGAGTGTTAAATGTCAGTGCTGTGAGCTATGTGACACATTAATACCATTGGGGGCAGGAGTCTGCAATTCAAGTTGCATTTAGAACAGTCTTTCTCTTTCAGTAGAGTTGGAGTCTACACAGAAAGATTAAATGTCTCTGGGAGATGGTTGAGCCTCTTCTAAGTCATCCAATAGTTTAACCATTGTGTCCCACGTACATGGAGAAATCTTGAAGGAGACTGGACTTGGAGTGCTATCACTCACTGTCCTGCTGGAGCCCTCTCCTCCCTGGATCTCCCCATATCTGGTATAATCTACAGAAATGAGAGTTGTGCCTCTACATGTGTAGAGACAGATTTCTAAAAGCTACATTTCTTGTGACTCATAACACTTAGATCTAAGGCTCTAGAATTTCTACTCTTGTTGAAATTCTACAAAAACTGTTGCTTTTTCCAGCATTTTAAAGGAAGCTATTCTTTTCTTGAATAAAGTTTGGACAGAATAGCTCTTGGAATCTCCTACTCCATTGGACCTAACTGGGGTGTTGAGGGGCAGACTTCCTGAAGTACTTCTGTCTTTGTCTAGAAAGCAATGTCTTCTGGACCATCCTCCTGTGTCACCTGACATGCAGGCTTAATGAGGCATAAGCCATCTTCTGTCTCCTTTGGGTATCCTGTGCTGTCCAGGAAGCTGATATTCTTCTCCTGCATGAGAGAATGGCTTAATTTGGAATTATTTTCTTCTTAGAATATGAACTTCCAGCAGCCTGTGTGATGTAACTTGAGTCAAGATAGTTTCCTAAAGATAAAAATGATTGCAATGTTATACAATAAAATGAAGCTAGGGAAGGCAATAATGGTCATAGTGCCTAGAATGACAGAACTGCATTTTTTTCCCAGCCTATTTATCTTCCCAACATGTGAAGGAAATTCTATTAGTGTCCACTGAGCTCTAATACTCCACCTACCCAATCTGACAAAAAGCACGTGGATCCTAGACCTTATTAGGCATAGAGGATCAAGAGCAAGGAAGAATGATCTCATCTGAAATTTGAAGCATGTGTCCATCTTCATTTCAGGAAATGGCACCATCATTTTTCCTCATTTTTCCTCTCTCATTAGAAAATACTGTAGTCTCAAACTCAAATACCTGGAGTCAGCCCATTTCACTGCCACCTTTCCCACATAAGCACACTTATCCCTTCTTGTTCTATCCAAAACCTTGTTACTCTCTTAAATAATCCTCTTCAAAACAACTAACGTGATCTTTTTCTTTTTTTTAGAAACTGTAATTTATTCATGCCATCCTTCTACTTTATACCATTGCCCATAGAACGAAATACAAATTTTTAATGTACAATAAATCCCACATGATCTGGCTCTTAACCTGCTCAACCTCCTCATTCCATTTCCTCCTTCCTCACCAAATTCCATCTATAGTGAACCTTGTCTTACATTGGGTTTCTCTGAAAGGAGACTCTGAGACATAGACTTGGATGCTCTTGTTTATTTTGGAAGAGATCCAAGCAGGCACAATGAAAGAAAAGTGCAACAAAAATAAGACCAAAAGATGCTTTAATGGATTACTACTTTGTTAACTGGGGTTCAGTCCCATTGGAGACCCTTAAAGAACTATAAGGACACTTTGCATTGTCTATTAGTGGATAGACAATGAAAATGTGAAGTGGATATTCATCTATCCATTCCTATTTCTTATTGTTTGAAGGTCACTGTAATATTGACTGCCTGACATTTCTAGTATTCCCTGTTAGTACTGGCCTTGCTTACATGGCAGTAGAATGAAGAGTCATATCCAGAATTTGTTTCAAAGCCCTCTGTCTCTCGGGTTCCTCTATGGAACATTGATTTCTGGATCAACCAACAAATGGGTCAGAGTAGGATCCCTGAGTATAGCGTCTTAGGAATCGAGAGGCTTACCAAATGTCATGCATACTTCCTGGTGACATGAGGAGTAGGAATTCCAGAATACCCCAGGTCACGGGACTCGTAAAGATTTTCCAGACTCTGAAGTTTTTCTAGATGGTGGAATAAAGGAGGTCACTTTGCTGGCTGCTCCATGGGAGTGAAACCAACAAAGCAGATAGGCAGCTTCTCGGCAGGGTGGGTAAACAAAGTGGGGGGATTTTACTGGAATTTAAAACTGGACATTTAAAGCAGATTGGGGACTTGGGAAATGGAAAAAGGAAGAAATCCCCAGTGCAACAGCCACTGCCTTGGCTGGCCTGGAAGGGCCAGCCAGAGTGGTCCCTTTGAGCATAGTAGAGGGATAAGGGAATAAAAGGAAACTGCATTTTTGGAGGCCTGAGGAGAGTCTGAGTATGGAGCATTTAGAGATCAAGGATGTTGCCCTGCAAACCTGAAAGACACACTGTACAATATCCATGTGTAGGGAAAGAAGCCACCATCTCTTCTGGTGGCATGTGGAGGACAAAGGAAGGAACCCTTTTGCCAGTAGCTGAGGGGGGCAAGTCCTGCAAACCTGAGTTTGACCCAAAATGCAGGCCCAGTCAACGCACTGCATGATAGTGTGCTTAAGTGACCAGCAGAAAATCAAATGTGGGGAGAGGTTTTGGTTGTGGAAACCCACCTGGATTTACCCCTTGCCCTCCAATCTGACTGCTTGCAGGACTAGCTGGGAGTCACACCTGGCCAGGAACTTGGAAGGATGGGGGTGGGAGAAATTGTTTGAAGACTGAAGCATAGACCAGGAAACATGGGATGTGAAGATAATGTAGGCGACTAAGAATCTGGTCCCTCACCAGAAGAACCCAGGGGAGATCCCTGGGGTACATACAGTCTTCCAGCGTGGATCAGTAAATACTGGGTCCTCAAGGTGCACTGATTTAAAAATCTCCAGACCAACTGGCACTTGGCAAAGAGCTGGAGCCCACCTAAGCCTAAACTCTTCCTCCAGAAATCCAACCTATGGGATTACCTCTTTCACTCCAGCAATCCAAAGGGTGGAGCATCACACTTCAGATGACCCCACCTAAACTGCTAAGAGAAACTGAGAATCTTTTGAGCTCCAACAGAATTATTTCTTTATCAAGATCTGTTTTAAAATTCCTTTTGTTTAATTGACCTTTAATGGTACTTGTAAACCTATACATTCATATTCATTTTTCATTTCTAGCATCATTAAAGCCAGTGATTTTTTTCCATGAGTTTTTTGTGAACTAGGATGTTTGATAATTGTATTTTTTTTATTTTATTTTTTCTCGTTTCCCTTGAGTCTCTTTTCTTTTGCTGACAGCCACTCTTTTACTCTTCCTTTGATTTTTTTTTCTCTCCTTCACCCTCAGTCATACCTTATCACTTCTGCTCTCCCATCTGCCATTTGAAGTTATAAACACTTTTTGCAAACTTGCTGTTCTTATTAGATTATCACAATAGAAATACTAGTTATTAACATTGTATATGTCATAGTAGGAACTATTTGGCTTAATACTATAAATTATTTGCATTAGTAGTGGTTATTATTTCCCTCCCCTAAAGGAGGTACTGGAAACCTTTAGGGACACTAAAGTCCACAGGATAGAAACTCTACTGCCTCAGATCCATGATAGATGGGTAGACACACAAAGAATATAAAGCAAGGAAACAAATTGCTCCAGACCAACCAAGTTACTCTAATAGCAGAATCCATTGACACCACAGTGAAGGAAACGTCAGAAGTTTAGAATGTATGTAGTTATCTGCAAAGTAAAGCACTCTTTCAGAAATGAAATCAGAAAACATGGGAAGTAAAAGATCACCTCAATAAAGAGGCAGAGACTCTGAAAACAAACCAAGCAGAATCCCTCAAAATGAAGACAAACGATGTTAAAAATCCAATGGAAAGTATCTCAACAATCTAGATCACTTGGAAGACAGAACCTCAGGCAATTAAGATAAATAATCTTGAAACTACAGTTGACCATGCAGAGGTGTTAAGAAACCCCGAAAACCCTGAACAGAACTTCCAAGAACTATGGGATAACATGAAAAGATCAAACCTGAAGATTTATCAGGATAGATGAAGGTGTGGAGATACAAACAAAAGGAATGCATAATCTTTTCAATGAAATGAGAATTTCCCAAATATAAAGAATGAAATAGAAAATCAAATACAAGAGGCTTACAGAGCCCCAAATGTTCAAAATTACAACAGACCCCACACCAAGGCACATTATATAAAAATGTCTAATATACAGAATAAGGATAGAATCTTAAAGGCTATCAGAAATAATCAGATTATGGATAGGGGGAAGCGAATTTGCATCCAGCTGATTTTCTCAGTACAGACTCTCAAAGCTAGGAGGTCCTGGAATAACTTTATACCAAGCTCTGAAAGAGAATGGATGACAACTGAGAATCCTATATCCAGCAAAATTAAGCTTCAGATTTGAAGATGAAATAAAAACCTTCCATGATAAACAAAAGTTAAAAGAATTTACAACTAGAAAGCCTGTACTACAGAACATTCTCAGCAAAACTTTCTATCAGGAGGAAATGAAAAACAACAAAGAAAATTGGCAGACACTGACAGAAACTAATCAGAGAAACCAGGCCAAGTAAAATACCAAAAATAAAAATGGCTAGGAATACAAATCATGTCTCAATAATAATCCAGAATGTTAATGGCCTAAATTCACCAATCAAAAGACATGGACTAGCAGATTGGATCAAAAAAAAAAAAAAAAAAAAAACTCAATATGCTGCCTCCAAGATACTCATAGGAAAAGACATCCATAGACTAAAGGTGAAAGGTTGGGGGAAAAAATATCACTCACATGGACTGTGGAAGCAGGCAGAATTCTCCATCCTCATAATAAATAAAGCGTTAAGCCTAAGTTTTATCAAAACGGATGAAGGACATTTCATACTGCTCAAGGGAACCATACATCAACAAGACATAATAATTATAAATACATATGACCTGAACAATGGGGCATCTACATTCATCAAACAAAATCTCAAGTGCAAGAGCCAAATAGACCACAACACAATTCTGGGTGACCTTTAACACACCTCTTTCACAACTGGATCCATCTTCCAAACAAAAGCTGAACAAAAACTATGGAACTCAATAATACAATCAATAAATTAGACTTAAATGACATATGTAGAATATTTTATCCTTCAACAAGCAAATATACTTCTCAGCAGCACATGGATCCTTCTCTAAAATAGACCATATATTAAGCCATAAAGCAACTCTCAGCAAATACACAAAAGTAGAGATACTACCCTGCATTCTATCCAATCATAATGGAATGAAATTAGAAATCAATGGTAAAATAAATAGAAGCTACTCCAAACCTAGAGACTAAATAATATGCTACTGAGTGAACAATGGGTTGCAGAAGACATCAAGGAGACTAAGAAATTCTTAGAGGTAAATAAGAACACAACATATTAATCTCTGGGACACTATGGCAATACAAAAAGGAAAATTCACTGCATGGAGTTCATTCCTTAAAAGAAGTAATGTTAGGTCATCTATGTGTTACTTTTTTCATCTCAAAACCCTAGAAAAAGAAATCGACCCCTAAAGCAGAAGACAGAAAGTAATTAAAATCAGAACTGAAATCAATGAAACTGAAACAAAAGAAACAATTGAAAAAAAAATGACAAAACTGAAAGTTGGTCCTTTGAAAAAATAAAATTGATAAAACTTTAGCCATGCTAATGAAGAAAAGGAGAGAGAACCCAAATTTCCTTTTTTATCATGGATTTTAGTAGTATCACAACAGACACTACAGAAATACAGAAGACAATTAGAAATTTTGAAAGCTTGTACTTCAATAAAATGGAAAATATCAAAGGCATTGCCAAATTTCTAGAGGCATCGGTTGCCCAAACTGAATCAGGATGGATATACACAAGTTAAACAGATCAATTTCAAGCAATGAAATAGATGTCATCAGAAGCCTACCAAGAAAAGCCCAGGACCAGATGGATACACAGCTGAGTTTTGCAAAATCTTTAAAGAGGAACTAATACCAATACTCCTCAAATTATTTTGTGAAATAGAATGAGTTCAGAAGTGTTCCCTCTATGAGGCCAATATCATCCTGATTCCAAAACCAGACATACAAACCAAAGAAAGAAAGAAAGCTTCAGATCAATATCTCTAATGAACAGATGCAAAAATTCTCAATTCTGGCAAATCGAATACAAAAACACATCAAAAAGATTGTGTACCATGATCAAGTGGGATTCACTCCAGGGATGCAAGTTTGGTTCAACATACAGAAATCAATAAATGAAATTCATCACATCAATAGACTTAAAGAATCATATGACCATCTCAATAGACTCGGAAAAAGCATTTGACAAAATACAGCACCCCTTTTTGTTCAAAACAATGGAAAAATTAGGGCTAACAGGAACATATCTCAGTCTTTACAATGTTGAGATATGTTCCTATCTATGCTAAGCCCCAGGCCAATATCATTCTAAATGGAGAAAAATTGAAATCATCTCTCTCAAAACTGGAACAAGATAGGGATGCCCTCTTCCACCACTTCTATTTAACATAGTTCTTGAAACTCCAGCCAGAGCAATTAGAAGAGAGAAATTAAAGGGACACCGATAGGAAAAGAACTCTGATTAGTACTACTTGCTGACAATAAGATTCTATACCTATAAGACCTAAAAAAAAAAATTCCACAAGAAAACTTCTAGAATTAATAAACGAATTCAGCAAAGTAGCAGGATATAAAATCAATACCTACACAGAAATACCTTTGATTTATATCAGTGACAAATCCTCTGAAAGGTAAATGAGGAAAACTACCCCATATACAATAGCCTCAAAAAAAGAAAATAAATAAAATACTTGAATCAACGAAAGAAGTAAATAGACCTCTACAATGAGAACTATAGAACGCTAGAGGAAGAAAAGACCTTAGAAGATGGAAAGAGCTCCCTTTTTTCTTGGATAAGCAGAATTCATATTGTTAAACTGACCATACTATCAAAAGCACTATTTAGATTTAATGCAATTCCAATCAAAATCTCAATCACATTCCTCACAGAAATAGAAAAAGCAGACATGAAATTCAGGTGGGCTGGAAAGGCCACGGTGGAGGAAGAGAGCCGCAGCCTAGGGGACATTAACTAGCGGCTCCTTGTCTATTCATGGGGTGCTTCATTAACAATCTTTCAGAAGGGGCAATGAGGCAGGTAATGTTGGTAATCAAAGGGCTCTGGAGGCACTAACATTCCTTTCTCCCAGGGGCAGTCTCCAACTTCCTAGACCCAAACTGGCCCCATAAGGGATAGACTGTGATGTTAATACAATCTTAAATATTTAGGTAGTAATTCAAGCCAGTTCTTTTCAGGAGCTTTCAGTCTGACTCTCATTGCATCTGATATTAGTTCAGCCTGTGTTCTTTTTGATGAGGAATATAGCCTTCTTAATTAGGGAAGAGGTGACAATGATTGAGGCAGAAATGAATGTAATCAGCAGTTGACACTGCCATCTGAACATGCTTGTGCAGTCCAAAATTTAGGGTCATTCCCTTTGTTTTCCTTACCAGAAAGTGAATTAGGCTTACTGTCAAATGCTACCTCCAAGAGTCCCATTCCTGCTGGCAGACAGAAGGTGGCCAGGGCCTGATTCAGCACATTTGTGGTCAGGACTCTGAACCAAATTAAGAGGCTCCTTTTTAAAATGGGGGCTAGAGGGGACTTCCAAATGCCTTGAAGTTGCTCAGTCTCCTAGGCTAATTATACCATCCTCCCAAATATCTAAAAGAGGAACTAGGTTCATGCAAGAAGAGTGGGATTCCCCTTTGGGCTCACAATGGATTTTTAAGCCTTTATTCTAAACATTATCCTTTCTTCCCCAGTTCTCATCCTGCCTTAATCTTCCCTGCCTCCTTCCTCGAAAAATGAAAGATTATACTTACAGGCCCATTCCTATCCGTTGGCTAGTTCATCCACCAACTATCCTGATATGTACAATACTTAAACCGCTCATGTCCTCACTGCTTCATGTTACAAAAGATCTAAGGTGAAGCACAAGAGTATCCTAGGAGTCCTGCTAGAAGAGCCTTATGGCCTTATACAACTGAGGGTACTGAGACAAATACCCTCAGATACAATGATATTTCTGGCCAGAAGTCTAATCAAAGAACCATAGAATGCTCTGCTGGACTAAGAACCACTCAAGTTCTGTTTCAATTATTTCATCTTTTAAGCAAGGATCCTGAGGTCTTTGACTATAAAGTTCTAAGAAATGTGGGTGTTCTATCCTGAGGGCTTAAAGGGTTTATCTGAAGAAGTCCAAATAGTTCCTAGAAAAGCTGAAACTAGCAAGATTTTCCTAGGTAAGGCTCTGTCTTTCCAGCCACAAGCCTGTTTGTGCTTGAATGTTCCTGCAATGGCCTGTTGACCTCGAGATCAAACAGATGTACATCTCCAAAAATCCCCAAGCATTCATTTCTAGGACATCACCCCACCCACAGTCTTCCGAGCATAATTGGTCCAGGGACACTGAGTATTCTTTTGTACCTTTCAGGGCCCCACCTTCCTACCCCTCCCAAGTTGAATCTTTGGAACAGAATTCTGTATACCCACACCAAGGGGTTGCTTTATGAGTCCTCAGGCTTGTGACTAAGTTGATTCCATCTACAATACACAAGTTTGAAAGTGTTTCTAACTGGTTTCGTGTCTCCAAAAATTCTGCAAAGAGACCTGCTTGATAATTAAGGAATATTCTTTCTCTCTCTCTCTCTTTTAAAAAAAAGAATGAATTATAAGTTTTTCAGCGGACACAACATCTTTGTATGTGGTGCTGAGGATCAAACCCAGGCCACACACATGCCCGGTGAGCGCGCTACCACTTGAGCCACATCCCCAGCCCCAACTAAGGAATATTCTTAGAAGGGAAAGTTTCTAAGTTAGCCCTTGGCTATCCCTGTTTGAGCGCTCACCATCCAGCTGGATTCCCCCCCCCATCCCTACCCCTAGAGCATCTAGCTAGAGTGGCTGCTAGCTAAAGTGAGTCTTCCCCCTGGGTACCTTACATGAACATTTGTCTTCCAATTTCTGAGTAATTACTAACATTTGTATTGAACTTTGCTTATTCCCCATCTGTTGTTATGCCAATTCAATTGATCCTCACAGCCATGTAGTGATGTCAAAAAGAACTTAATCTTCCACTAGCTTTCTTTTTAATTAAAAGGGGGAATCAGAGCTTGCCTAAATTAACTCGGAACTCCAAGTGTGGCTCATTCACTTCAAATCCAAGTTTTTCCCACTGTTTCATGCTATCTTGCTAGATCTGGAAAACTGGATCTTCCAGAGTACTTAATTTTTTAAGGTTAAAATTAAAATTTTCTCAGTATTTACTGAAAGATATCTTCAAATTATGAAGTCGGCTATTGGCTACTTCTAAAACACCATTTTGAGCCTTGCACATATTTTGTGATCATTGAGGTTGCCTGTCAACATTCTGCTTCTTCCAGGGTACCCATTAGTACAACTGGAGGTGATGCAAACTCCCACACAGGGCTAGAATAGACAGAAATCCCACTGCTGACCTCAGTAATCACCAGAGACTCCTGCAAACCAGAGCAGTATCAAGTCATCCTACATCAACTCTTTCTGGTTTGGGTGCTACGCTAGATACCTGGGATGTATGCGTAGTACATGATACCATTTTCTCATGAACTTTTTTTCCCATTTTCACTGTGAGCTCTTGGAAGTCATATTTTTAATCACACAATTCTGTCTTCCTGGCATTAGCTGAGGTTGTACAGACCCCACCTGACCTAGAGAGAATCAGTCATATCTTCTCCAAGGACTTGTAGTTGTCAGTTTGAGTGGATAGCTAGAAATATAACATGTAATCTTAAGTGCGGGGTGGCTGTGTTCTGCCAACAGCCTAGGACAGCAGAGGAAAATGATCCATAGACACAGGAACAGATGGAAGAGTTCTGGCGACTGGCCAAGCTCCAGTTCTTCTCACTTTCTGAGGCCTAGCTTGATTCTTAGTCTGTTCAATATTTCCCCCCTTTTCTGAAAAAAAATTGAAGTTGGTTTGCTTGACACCAGAGAATCATAACTCATACAGCTGGTTAAGTTTAACCATAATCTTTATCTCCGATTTCCCATTCTCTTGAATTCCTGTCATCATGCCAACATCTGGAGTGGAAAGAACCCTTGCAGGAAATTGATTTTTTTTTTAACCCATTTGTTCATCCCAGTTTCCTTCCTGCCTGCTTCTCTCCCCATTTTGCAAGCCACATCTCTTTTTTTAAAAAAAAAAAAAAAAAAAAAAAAAACAATTCCACCACTTATTCACAACTTGCATCAAATAGTTTGGTTTTTCCCTTTTTTAAAAAAATTTTTGGGTGCATTATGGTTGTACATAACCATGGGATTTGTTGTTATATATTCATACCCGCACACAATGTAACAATATAACTTGGCTGATATCACACCCCAGTACTCCCGTTTCCCTGTTCCTACCACCCTCTGGTAGGAAAAAAATTTCATTTTTTAATAATTTTCTCCCCATACCCTCTAGCTTCCACAAGAGAACATATGACCCTTGACCTTCTGAGTTTGCCGAAACTTTTTACATTAAGAGAAATAAGCCATAGTTTTGTAATGTTTTGAATAACCAATAAAAACAATTAAATGAAACTACCAGACTTCTTATGTTTTGTGGAAATAGCTTTTTAAAAAAAAAATCAATACTAGCCACTCTTAGAGGCCAGTGTCTTCACCAGGGTACATACCAATGACCTCAGGATTTAGAATACCTAATTCATATAGGCTTCTTTTTACTTTTTCCTAATGTGTTAGTACCTAATTCTCATTTCTCCCTTATCTATATCAAATACTGAAGCACCTCTTTTTACATAAATATTAGGGGAAAAAACCATGGGAAAGATAACTTTAAAATTTTATCATATCCATAAATAGACTGCAGTGTGGGACATTCTAAGTAATAGTTCTCTTTTGGGGGGGGTTAATTATGAATTGTATTTATTGTTTCCATTTTACTTTATTTTTAATCATATATATATTTTAAATTGGCACATAGTAATTGTACAGACTCATGGGGCACAGTGTGGCTTTTTTTTGTCCCCCCCCTCCCCCGTCTTAAGATGAGGAAGGCTTGAATTTTAGGCATTTATTGAAAACTTGTGCATGCCATGTAAATGGATTAGACCCTTTAGCAGGTACACCAACTTCCCACACAAAGCTGTCCACTGAATGAAGAGGCCCAGCAGTCTTTGGAGAAGCTGAAGCCTGACCATCTTCTCCACTATCGCCCAGGAAGGATGAGAAACTGCAAGTGGCGAGCCGACTCGCAAACCCATGCTTGGGGTGGTGCTTTTCTCTTCATCTTTTATTCCCATGAGTCCTAGGCCAGAGAGAGATCCATGAGGGCTAGTGGTTCCTGGCAGGAGGATGACGCAAAGGGTACCCAGGCTCAGGCTTTGGTAGAGCCTTCCAATCTTCCGGCTCCAATGCCAGGCTGCACTCTTTGCGTTTTCTGCCTTTAAATTCTGCAAGGTCTCCTGCTCTGAGGGAGGAGGTCTCACTCTGAGACCTGCGGGCCTTCTTGATTCAGGCAGTGAGCTCCTAAGCCACCCGTGGAGGTGCCTGGGGGTTAGGGCCTGCCTGCCTTTCAGCATCCAGTCCTTGCCTGTGAGGACATGGAGGGCCCTCTGGGCATTGCCAAGTTTTGAATTTCAGGAAACAATATTTTTCCTGTCTTCCGCTTTTAGCATCTGTAGGCAAGATCAAAGCTTTCAGGCCACCAAAGAGGTTTGGTAGTTCCTGAGTATGTCCTAAGAAATTTTTACTAACTCCAGACAGATGAATAGTATCTTGGTTCTCAGGATCTCCTTCCAGCTCATTAACAAGTGTGTCACAATCGAGAGTGAGTTCTGTCACGGGTATCTGTACCTTTATGTTTACACCTTCCACCAGAACGCCATTCAAGGACTCAATGGCCAGCTGGGCAGCTTCCAGGACTTCATACTGTATAGAGAGAGGAGGCTGATGTGTTTCGAGAACAGCAGTCATTGTATGAAATGGGCCAAAGCTCCTAAACAGCCTCTTCAGAGCACTTAGGTTACAATCTTTGCTCAAAGGTCCAGCATAGATAGTTGACATCTCTGTCCACTTGATCCGCATCCTTTTGTTCATTTCCTCAGTGAGGAGAGGTGAAAAAGGCTCAAAAGAGAACTGAATAATGCTGAAGGGGTACAGGCGGACTTGCCTTCTGGCCTGCTCAAAGACCTCTGTTTGAAAGGCACTTAATAGTTTCACAATTTTCAGAAGAAGGGAGTTCAATATCATCTGTCTCTCAGATACAAAAAGGAGCTTCTGATGCACCTTTGTATGTGTACTGAAACTTTTCTCTTACATTTCTTGGGTCTTGGGCTCTCCATAGCGCCTCCAGATTGAGTTATGCAATCTTCTTTGGGCCATACTTGAGGAAATATTGAGCCAATTCAAGGGTCGCTGTAGCGTCCTCTGTGGCATCATGACCATCCCTTTCCGAACATTGAATGTCCTTCCCCAAAATAGCTTTGGCTAAGAACTTTAGCTTGAATCTTCTGCCCCACTCTCTGGCATAGAGCAATGAGGTATCGATAACATATGGATGTATCATGTTCAATGCTCGGAGATCAACGTCTAAGGAATGACCTACTAACACCGCATCAGGAGGAAGCAGTGCTTTTAACTGCCTCTGAACGTCTTTCAATTTTGTCGTCACTAGCTTAAGCATCTCCTCTGTGATTCCTGAATAGCAGGTGGCATAGTCTACAATCTCAACAGGTTTGACCAACTCATCCATAAGACACGAGCCTCCTTCAGCAACCAGTGAGATGCGTGTTAGTTCTCTCCCCTTGGACATGATGCACATTTCACCATCCAGCCCAAAGAGAGGGCTGTTCTCTGTAACTACCAAATGTAATGGATCTGTAACAAAGTTTTCAGTCAGGAGAACCTTGTAATGGAAAGTCAAATGTTTTCATTTCCTCCTCTGTCAGAAGGCATCGCAGCAAGCCCACTTTCTGAGAGCCATGCTTTTGAATGATGGGGTCATTCTGCAGGTTGACATTGGGTTTTGTACTGGCAGACGGTAAAAATCCTCCCATGGTCTTAGGCAGATATCCAGCTGTTTGATTTGGTAGCCCAATAATATCAGCTAGAAAATTAGATGATGGAGGAGGCAAGCGGAATTTGTGTTTGAAGGCTTTTCAGAGAAATCCAAACTCCAAATAGAACCTGTAGAAGTGTAGTTGACTCATCCCTTGAAGGATGACAACCACTATTCTCAGTTGGTTTTGGTAAAGAAGCTGGCACCACCTGGGTCTCTCAATATCAGGTTGACCCAGAACTGCATACTTGAGCAAATCACATGGGTTACTTCAGTTTTCGGCCATTTCAATGCCAGACAACTGGGCTCTCTTGGGCTCGGGCTGCCTGTCCACGAGATTCGAATGGGATATCCTTACCTCGGGCGTCCTCATCAGCCAGTCGGGGACCCGTCTCCTCTGGCTGCTCTCCCTGGGGAGCCTCCCAGTCTTCTCCTTCTCTGGCTCCATGATTCTGTACTTGAGTCCTTGGTGTAGAAAGCTGTCCTTGGTGTAGAAAGCTGTCCCTGTCTTGATGCCAATCCAGCAAGAGAAAATGGTCTTGAGAAGGAAAAAGGATGGTTTATTGCTTTGCTAGCAAAGGAGAAACAATGATTCTAGTAATAGTTCTTTTCATTGCTCCCTACACACCAAGCTTTCCATTGTAGAGGAAGGATACGTGCTCTCCGTTAAGTGTGCCCTGGAGCTCAAGTGTGGCACATTGATGTCAGTAACAATAAAAACACATCAAAAGCAAGAAGTCTTACGGTAGCAGAGATTAAAAGGAAAAATGAGCTCAGATCTTAAAGTGATAAATATCCTAATAAATCATGGAAACTGAGTAGAACAGCACATGGTAACTTGGCATATTTGCCTTTTTAGCAGCTATTTGCAAGTTACAAAGCACCATAAAATAGTGGTTAGTTAATGTTGACTAAGGGGCTATGATAGGGGTACAAAAGTGTCTGCTATAGGACTTTTCTTCCAGATATTCTAAATTCTGGAGATATCTACTAAACTGTCACTTTCAGCAATACTTTATACCCTGAAAAATTACTGATGACTCCAATATCTGTTGATGTGGGTTGTACTGATCAATATTTACTATATTGAAATTGAAACTGTACTTAAGTGATTGAACTTAAGAAAGAAGAGCAGACAAGGTTATGCTTTCTTGATTCGAATTCATCAGCCTCCCACAGAGCAAGTAGAATTGAAAGATTCTGTCCTTAGTTTGTAAGAGAAGGAAGCCACTCCCAACAGGGCTCAAAGAGAAAGGCCCCCTCTCATGCAGGAAGGAAATATCAAACTTATTTTCCCTGAAGTTATCACATCAGTCCCAGAATTTGAAAATTGGTGCCTTTAAGCTTTTAAGAAGATCTAAATATCCCATGAACTTGAACTATTCTTACCCTAATACCATGGATTAGCTGTCCTCTCCATTCTCATCTTAAAGAAATCCAGTGGTGAAAGTTGATCAAAGGAGAAAATAGTCTTTCGTTCCAACATGAGATGAACTCAGCAAATATTAATGTCTTAGTCCTAGAAACCAGAGTTTCAGGTTGGTTATTAGAAGTTGCAACTCCAGGGCAGCAAGAGTAAAGGAAAGGGTAACAGGGAAGGCAAATACAAATACTAATCCCACTACAACTTCATAAAAACCCAAAGCTGGTTGCTTTGACACGAGATCCCTCTGAAGAGGCCATAGGAAAGGTGCCACTGGGTCTTGGCAAACTCTACGGGGGAATTGGGAGGAAGGGTATGGAATTAGCCCATTCCTTTCTGTCTCCTTGCCTTTTGTTGGTCAAACATTCCCAGTGGAACAGTAGCTCCCCACATTCGGCTCCTCCAAGCCTCTGCCAAGTAAGCCAAGACCATTACAGGCATGATTGGGTCCAACTTTGGCAAGGGAGCTTCTGTGCTGCTGCTGTGAGGGCACCATGGAAACTGTCCAGGAGTGGATGAGGCAATGACCAGTGGCATTTGGATTGAAATGGCAGTAGCCACTGTGCAAACCTGGGAAGATGCACAAACTGAACCTAGTGAAGTGCCATTGATTTAGAAAGAATTTCATTCTGTTACTTGAAGAATGAAGTGACCATATTTTATACCAGGCATTTCCTAGTCATTAGAAAACCACAGGAAGGAGTAGCCTCTGAACAAGCCAGTGGGCCATTCGCTGTAGTCATCTTAGCATCTTCCCTCGAGCCCTTCCCACTTCACTTAATTCACAGAAGAGAACCTCCTTAGGAATTCCTTGCCCCTTATTTGTTGCCAGACAAGAGAGAAACTGGTCATCATTTTTCTTTAGTTTCTTTCTTTCTTTTTTTTTTTTTTTTGCAAAAACTAGTACTATTTGGACCCTTTTTAAAAAAAAAAAAATTTGGATTTTTTTTTTAAGTTTAAAAATAGCAAATGCTAGCAACTCAGTGGTCAAGAGACTGGTCTCGCCTTAGTTGGTGGTCTCTTTACTTTGACTGATTCTTAATAGCGCTGTGTTGTAACTTAGAAACAGAGTTCAGAAATCCCCAGATGTCAGCATACATCAGAATTTCAAGGCTTTTCCCATCTACTGTCCAGAACATGGCCTCTATAGAGAACTTGTTATTGGATACTTTAAAAAGCTACATAGAAATTTTTATTGGAACCAGGGTTCCAGTTTTATATCTGCTGAAGGAGCTGCCCTCACCTTAAGCAGATACAAAACTTTTAAAAAGTTAATCCTTCAAAACATAGTAACATGCAAGTTAGGACTTTTTCAAGCATGCCATTCCATTTTGTTTGAAAGATCTGAATTCTAAATATAGTCTAACGCCACCATGTACCACTCTACATTCTTAAATAGCAAAGAGGTGGAATGGTCAAATGCTTGTTCCCATGAATAATATATTTTTGTCAGACCTTTTTTCAGTGATGTGTATCATTTATCTCATTCTGTCTGATTGCCTCCACATTTCCTGTCTGCCAAGTACTTGATCCATCCCAGCCCCTTCTGGATGCTTCAGGAAGACACTTTATCAGATCAATTGTTTATCACGCATAAAAGCACATCATCTGGCCTGTGTGATGCCTGAACAGCACTGTCATTGGCTCAAAGCCTGTTACTTGTGCAAAAAGGATGATCGGCATGCCCAGAGGCCATGGAAGGAAGAAAAACATCTGAATAATGGACACTTGACAGCTTCAAGGCTGGAGGCTTGGGCTGATGATGGTTAGCTCTAGTGGTTGGTGGGGTGCAGAAGGAGGACCTCTAGCTGCACCAACTCCACTCCTAAGAAACAGTATCTGTAGGCCATGACTGAGGCTTTCTAGTCTAACATCAGAACTGCCTTGAGTGAAGACTTTGTTTTTCAAAAAGGAGGTGTTCTGCAAGACAAGGGCCACTCACATTGCTTAATGGATTGATTGGAAGGCAACTATGCTCACCACTATACATACCACCAATGCTTAGTGGATTTGGATCTTTCATTCACTTGTCAAAGTGCAAGGGAATGAGCAACTGGAATGTTCCTGGGTGAAACAGGACAGGAGACAATTGAGAGCAAGGGAAGTTAGTCCTAATAGGGTGGAGAAGGGTGAGATTTCAGAGTCAGCTCTGTTGGGTGTCGGGAAAGGAAAGCTATGGTCAGTTATACCTTCACTGCCTTCTCAGGGTCATCCTGGGAAATGTGTGAGAGATGGGGTGAGGGAAATACACAGCTATTCAAATGGTATCACCTTGTTCCCCACAAAATCCCTTCAAGGCCTTTCTGCCAATTGCCAAGTCTCACTTCAAATGCATGCTCATAGCCTATGTTGTCTTACATGGTGTTAAAACTATTTTATTAATAAGAAACATTTTGAGTCTTCAGTACTCACTCTGGCTTGGTTAATAACTTCAATGAAAACTTTGAATGGGATCATGCTTGCCTTTGTCTGAGAGTGAATAACGGCTAGCCTGCCCAGCACACAAACCTCGGCCTGTCTCACTGGTGTCTACAATATCACAAACTCCATGCTGTGCCCTACCGGGGCCTTTCAGATTTAAGCTCTGTGGCCTCTTCACCACTTCTTGTCACACCTCTGTTTGTACCTTTTAGCTACAATCATACAAACTGCTTGCTATTCTCCCAAATGTCCATTTCCTCTGCCTAAAACACTGCCCTTCTTCTAGCTCCTATTCTGGAATATTTCATTTACTTTGATCCAGTGTTATCTTATTCCAGTAAGTTCCTAAGAAGCTCTCCCCCATTGCTTCATCCTCACTCCTAGAAGGCCCTACTTCTGGGATCTGCTTGCATGCCTACTTCCCTTATTAGTTTCCTGAGGCCAGAAACTTTTATTTTCTCTGCATCCTCAGTGCCTATCCCAAGGCCTGGCACATAGAATTTGTTCTTCCTTCCTTAATGAGAAGAGACATAACTTGTTCTACCTGGCACTGATCTCTCTAAGGTGTTTCATTTGTACCATCAAAATATGCATTCAGCAACACATCTTAAAAGGCAGAGTCAATAATTGCACAACTTAACGGTTACTACTTTCATTTTTTTTCATCATATTTTCCTGGAATGACAAAACTCGTGAATTGGTGCCAGTGAATTATTTGGATGTCCATGCTGCTTCAAATCATAGGCACCACTCAGCCTTCTCTCCGTTCCATGATTTAACACCACCCTAATTTGTAACGAGCACTGAACTGTGATTTGACATGATTACAGTGAATTATGTCTACTTTGTGTGTATACATAGTGCTGCTCGCCTTGCTTGGATTCTGTTGCATATCTGACAAGCTTTACGTTACTTTCCCTTAGTGCCAAATGAAGACTTATTAGTCTGGATGGAAAAGGAAAATATTCTAGTTAAAACAACCTTGCTCCATTTATGTTACCAATTAGTAAAAATAACTTTTTAAAAAAATTTATCAGCCTTAAAACACAATGGACATTAGGCAAGGTTATTATCTACTTTCCTTGTTAGCAAACAGCTTTTCCAAATCCCGTGTCCTCATAATCTAACAAAGGTAATGTAAGTTCTATGTATAAAATTGCAAGAAGAGGGCTAGAGTCATAGCTCAGTGGTAGAGCACTTGCCTCACATGGGTGAGGCACTGGGTTTGATCCTTGGCACTGCATAAAAATAAAGGTATTGTGTCCATCCTCAACTAAAAATTTTTTTTAAAAAAAATTGCAAGAGAGCTTAGTTATTCTTTTTGTTAAAGCAATGATTTCTCTCAAAATTCACTAAATTACAGCTTCTCTGGCTTTCTGGGAAAACTCCTTTTTAACTGAAGAGATTATAATGAATTATTTAGGTAAGTGGTAGGGCAACACTTGTTAGAGGATTTTCTGCTCTAAATAAAATTGACTTTTAAGCTGCAGGTTTAAAAAGGAAAGATAATGGTTGAAACATAACAACAAAAACATATCAACCTAATAAAAGTTGCAGACTTATCAATGCTGGTACATTTGTGGTATTTGATTACACTCAGTATACCAGTAAAAAATGGCCATCATCTTAAAACTGGAAAACAAGTGAGACAAGCATGTTCTCTATTTGTTCATACTTCCCAAGACTGATAACATGAAGACTCCTTACATTTTCATTAGCCAAAACTCCACTTATAGGAATATGGTAAAGCCATTTTCCTCTCAGGTTGTCATTAAATCAAATGCTTTCATATCACACTGTAATCTAAATACCTTCAGTGAAATGTTTGTTTTAAGCACCTGGATTTACCTGGAGGCATGTTTCTTTTATTTTAAATTCTGCCATGAATGCTGCTTAATTATTAGTAAATGAAACTGCTGTTCTATTGCTTCATTGAGGTTCACAGGCCTGGCTTTTGCAGATAATCAGCCAGGAGGGACACACTGACTGAAATAGTCTTCTTGGGCTGAGGGATGAAGGACTGGGTGGAAGCAGGAGAGGAAGGGGTCAGGCCAGGATGCTTGGGTTCAGAAAGAGGAGTCAAGATCTGTTCTGTATTCCCCTAGCCAAAGCCGTGATCTTGCCAGCTGTTATCCAACCATCAAAATGGTTTCTTCGCTTTGTTTCATATCATTCTGTTTATCTGGCCACTATTATAACCTCAAATTTGCTGAGGACTATCACCAGTCAATAAAATGTCAGCAATTTTGTGATGTGGAAAATTTTAACTAAAAAGTATTATCCCTTCTTGATATTGGGATAAGCTGTTTATTCTGGATTTTGACAAAGATTGTTTCCAAGCTTATTTCTCTGTGCCAGTATGTCTGGCCTTAGAAGAATGTCCTACATCCAGCAGAGAACAGAAAACATACTTCAGAAGAAACCTTACCATGAGAAAAGACACGTTCAAAGTAATTAGAGTATCAGACTTTGGTATTATATTCAGCAAACCCTTTCCAAAATGAATAATCTGAATTTGTATGAATTTGGGAGGTAGGGGAGAAGGTATTGAGCTTTCTCTTGGTGTGACCCTCCAAGCATAGCAATTTCCTTTAACACCAAGAGCTTTAAGGAAGTTTGGCAGGCAGAGAATCTAGCATGAGGTCCCTGGCATCCTAGGGAATCTGTAGAGGTGTGTGACTGACACATTGCTGAGGTGCTGTTGGCAGAGAGTAGGGTGATCAGTGGTTCGGTTTTGACCAGGACTGAAGAGTTTCCCAAGATCTGAGGCTTTTTCAGTGTTAAAACTAGAACCATAAAGGGAAAAGTGGAATGCTTGGTCACCCTAGTAGAAAGTCTGTCAGAACCTTAAGGAATTCTCTGTTGCATAGAGCCATCTAATGTAAGGTCATGTCCCTTCTAAGCATGGCCCACACCCAGTGTGAGTAGATGGGCCTGGCCAACTTGGTCCACCTCGGAACATCTCTGCAAGACATCCTTACTCCACAGGTTGCTTGTGGGATCATCTGAGGCTACCTCTGAGCCTGTATCATAACTAGACCTCTTCTGCTTCCCAATACTGCTTCCTTCCTCTCCATCCTTTTGGATCCTAATGGTGCTTCTTGATGAACTCCATTTCAAAGTCTACTTCCCAAGGAACCCAAACTACACAGTATCCATGATTTAGGTTTCCTGAAATAAAAAACGTGTCCAAGTTTATTAGTACTTGCAGTTTCTCTTAAATAACCCCAAACATGGTTTCTTTGCTTCTGTTTGAAATTGTGGGAATGCTAGGCTAACAGTGAGTCCCTGCATTTGATCAGGAGCCATGGTTTAGTTATTTACCTTATTAGTTTTTCATCTAAAATGTTTAAATATAGCTTTAGAGACATATTTTAAAACATGCAATCCAGAGTTTGAACATATAATATGAAATTTGAGGAAGCACTGATGGGATTAACTCAAGTTAAATTTACTTGGTGCCTCTTGGGGAAGGGAGTATGGCTAGAGTAGCTCACAGAATGACCAATGATAAAAGATTTTTTTCTCAAATGGTGTTTTGTTGAGTAGGCTCTTTAGTGAATATTTTTGGAGCCTTTGTCTAGTACGAGATAAATATTTATGTGGGTTTGTCTCTTTTGGTGCCAATACCATGCTGTTTTTGTTACTATGGCTCTGTAATATTAAGTTCTGGTTGCTAAGAGCCAAGTATGATGCATGGCATTTTTGGTCCAAAGGTGACGCCAGCTAGCCATTGAGATGATATGATTATGTTAAGATTTGCATTCATATGGATATTGGACTCCTGCTGTTCACCTAGGCCAGCTACAGGACTCCTGGAGAGTTCCCATTGGTTGGGGAAGTACAGTAGGAGGGAGTTCCGGGGGAGGAGCTCTCTCTGTGGGGCCGGGAGGAGGCCGCATGGGTGGAAAAAAAATTCTTCCTGGGCGCATATCGGACATTGGCGGCAGTTTCAAAAAATAAAGTTTGTTCCTGCTTGAGTGGCTCGTGATTTTGTGCCCAGCCAGACTGCGGCATCTGGTATTAAACTATAATAGTATTGTAGTATTATAATGCCTCCTGCTTTGCTCTTCTTGCTAAGAATTGCTTTGTCTATTCTGGGTCTTTTACTTTTTCCAAATAAATTTCATGGTTGCTTTTTCTAGTTCTATGAAGAATGTCTTTCTAATTTTAATAGGAATTGCATTAAATCTGTATAGCACTTTCGGTAGTATGGACAATTTTTTTTATTGGTTGTTCAAAACATTACAGAGCTCTTGACATATCATATTTCATACATTAGATTCAAGTGGGTTATGAACTCCCATTTTTACCCCAAATACAGATTGCAGAATCACATCGGTTACACATCCACATTTTTACATAATGCCGTATTAGTGACTGTTGTATTCTGCTACCTTTCCTATCCTCAACTATCCCCCCTCCCCTCCCCTCCCATCTTCTCTCTCTACCCCATCTACTGTAATTCATTTCTCTCCTTGTTT
>NW_026000119.1:7856914-7919959 GCF_001458135.2 Marmota marmota marmota | reverse complement strand
TAACTTCAGCCTGTGTATGTCTTTTCCAATCAGATGTGTCTCCTGGAGGCAGCATATTGTTGGATTTGTTTTTTTTTAATCCATGTTACCAGCCTATGTCGCTTTATTGGAGAGTTTAAGCCATTAACGTTTAGAGTTACTATTGATATATGGTTTGTACTTCCATCCATGTTTGATTACTTATCTTTTTTTTAATTTAGTTTGTTTCTCCATGATTAGCTTTCCCCCCACCCTCTGTCTTTACTGAGGCACTTCCCACTGATGGTTTTGGTTATTGTTTTTCATTTCTTCCTCATGTAGTGTTTTGCTCAAGATGCTTTGCAATGCTGGTTTTCTGGCTACAAATTCTTTTAACTTTTGTTTATCATGAAAGATTTTTATTTCGTTGTCGTACCTGAAGCTTAATTTTGCTGGATACAAAATTCTTGGTTGGCATCCATTGTCTTTCACTGTTTGAAATACATTGTTCCAGGATCTTCTCACTTTCAGCGTCTGTGATGAAAAATCCGTTGTTAACCTTATTGGTTTACCCCTGAATGTAATCTGCCTCCTTTCTCTTGTAGCTTTTAATATTTTCTTTGTTCTGTATATTGGATATCTTCATAACAATGTGTCTTGGCGTTGGTCTACTGTGATTTTGTATGCTCCGTGTCCTGTATGCATCTACAATTTGTATATCCATTTCCTTTTTTATTTCTGGAAAGGTTTCTGTAATTATTTCTTTCAGCAGGTTACTCATTCCCTTGGTTTGAATCTCTGTACCTTCCTCTATCCCGATGACTCTTAAGTTTGGTTTTTTTGTTATCCCATATCTCTTCAATGTTTTTCTCGTGATTTTTTTACCAGCCTTTCTGACTCTTTTCAAGATGATATATTTTGTCTTATCTGACATTCTGGCTTCTACTTGCTCCACTCTGTTAGTGATACTCTCATTTGAGTTTCTAATTTGGTTTATAATTTCCTTCATTTCTAGAATTGTTTGATTTTTTTTTTATCTCTATCTCCTGATAAAGATGCTTAACTTCTTCTGTTTATGTAATTCAATTTCAATGTGTTCTTTCACTGTTTGAATTTGCTGTCTCGTATCTTCTTTAAGGTTCCATTCCATCTGTCTAAGGTATTCCTTGAGTTCTTTATTTGACCATTTTTCTGATGCCTCTAGGTCCTCCTGAATATTTAGGCTGTCATGCATTGTTTGTACTTTTTCTTCCTTGCTTTTTCATACTGCTCATGTTACTTTTGTTCTGTTTGACTGCTGAGTTACTGTTTACTCCTATAAATTTATTTGATGCTTGGGAGGAAAGGTATTACAAAGGAAGGGAAGAACTCACTAAAGAGAATGAGAGTAAGCAGGTAGAATTCAAGGAAGGGGGAATAAGAAAATTGAAAAGAAATGAAAAGACAAAAGAAAAATAGAAAATTTAAAAAAAAATTAAAAATAATTTTAAAAAATTTAAATTTTAAAATTTTAATTTTTTAATTTTTTTTAAAACAACCAAAAAAAGAAAATGAAAAAAACAAATTAAAAAAAATAAATAAATGCAGTCTTAGAGTTTGATTAACTTCTCTTCCAGGAGGTGGAGCTGTGCCCACTGGGCCAAGCTTCTCCTCTCGATATGCGGGAACCAATCACTGAGCTGCAGCAGCTCCTCCTCCCAGACTGGGCAGGTCTCCAATCCTGAGTGCCTAGGGCCTTCTCTTGTGTCTAGTCACTTCCCCACTTTTCCTCAAGCCAGGCCCCGCTCACTGGTGATGCTCACCACAATACTGGCTACACGCCAGGTCTGCTGCTCCCGGGAGCCCTGTTTTCATGAACGACTGGGCACACTCTCCCTGTTTGCCTCCCTTAGACCCTAAGTTTGTAGAGCTTGGTGCTGAGAACGCTCAGCGAAATTTCCTTGCCCTCCGGTAGCCACGCCCCCGGTAGCTGGTGCAAGAGACCTCAGTTGTCAGCACTGGTGGGAGCGGTAGCCGGGAGTTCCGCGCCTGGATCCCGCGCCACTCCTGATTCCCTCGGTCTGGCTATCACGCTCACGGGAGAGCTGGGAGGGGCCCTTAAGGTTTCCCCGCTGTGTGGAGAGGGAAGGCTAGGGGGTTACACACCTGTAGCCGCTGGTTTCAATGAAGTTATCTCCTCTGCCGCACTCTGGTGACGTCAGTTCTCTGCCATGGTGGTATCCCATGCAAATGGCGACAGTTCGTTTCCCTTTGCCGGGTGACCAATGCAACGGGTGGGTCCTGACTGGCTCTCCCAAGCCCCGTTTCAATCCTGTGGCCACTGCCTATGAAGGTTCGGTTGGCATTTACCTCCGTAGGTGCAGAAGGGCCGACCAGTTGTTTCAGCGGGATTGTTTAGTGCTGAGTCAACAGCAGTTTGTCTGCGAGAAGCAGGCAAACGGGAGCTTGAATGCAGCCGATCCGGGCTCGGTGTGCGTTCTGAGAGGCCCAGACTGTTCGCCCCAGATCCACGTCAGCTCAGCATTGCCTAGTGATCCTGAGCAAACAGCATTTAGACGGTTTACGACTCCCTATGCCCGCGCAGCTGAAGAGGTCAGAGACTTGATCTCTCCGCGCCCGCCGCCATGTTGGATCCCTTCTAGTATGGACAATTGACAATATTAATTCTGCCTATCCAACAGCATGGGAGATCTTTCCGTCTTCTAAGGTTGCTTTAATTTCTTTAGTGTTCTATAGTTTTAATTGTAGAGGTCCTTCACCTCTTGTTATATTGATTCCCATGTTTGTTTTGAGACTCTTGCAAATGGGGTAGTTTTCCTAACTTCCCTTTCAGTAGATTCATCACTAATGTATAGGAACATATTTGATTTTTTTTTTTATATCCTGCTACTGAACTTATGAGTTCTAGAAGTTTCCTGGTAGAATCTTTTTGATCTTCTAAATATAAAATCATGTCATTGGAAATAGTGAAGTAGTATGAAGATTGCTCAGAAAACTAGGAATGGAATCACCATTTGACCCAGCTATCCCACTCCTCAGTTTATACCCAAAGAACTTAAAATCGGCATAGTACAGTGACATAGTCACATCAATGTTTATAGCAGCTCAACTCACAATGACTATGAAACCAACCTAGGTGCCCTTTAACAGATGAATAAAGAAAATGTAGTATATATACACAATGGAATATTACTCAGCCTTAAAGAATGAAATTATAGCATTTGCTGGTAAATGGATGGAACTGGAGAATATGTTAAGCAAAATAAACCAATCCCCAAAAAACCAAAGGCCAAATGTTTTCTCTGATATGCTGATGATAATTTACAATAAGGGGAGGCTAGGGAAGAATAGTCTCTTTCTATTAGGTAGAGGAGAGTGAAAGGAGGGGGGAGGGGTTGTGGGGATAGGGTAATAATGTCTGAGTCATTCTACTAATCCTTATGTGTACATAGAAATACATTACTGATGTCATTCTACATCATATACAACCAGGAGAATGAGAAGTTATACTCCATTTATGTATGAGCATCTAAGTGCATTCTACTGTTATATATAACTAATCAGAACTAATAACAACAAAACGTGTTTTGCTTTGGATCTTCTGGCTGATATAATTACCTAAGGTGATAGTTTACTGTCACCCATGTTACAAATCTACTTCACAGCCGTTCAGCTGTACCACCTACTTCTTGGTTATTCATACTTCAATTTTCTGACAGAGGACTTGTCCTATGACAAGGCCTAGCACAAGAAGATGAGCTGAATCTATGCCAGGCCTTGGATTGGTGGGTTTTCATCAGGTGTTCATTCTTTGGGGGGTCATGACACCTACAGCTGCCCCTTCAGGGTGGGCTGTAGGTAGGACAAGTGGTAACTGACAGAAATGAGAACATGTGGAGCAAGGCTTGAGTTTTTATTTTAACCCTAAGTAAAAAGGTCCTATTTGAAACAGGACCTGAATTTTTAAATTTACTTCCTTTGGACTAAACTATGGCCAAATTGAGGATACCTCCAAATGAGAAGTGTGTATGCTTCTAAATACATGAAGAATTATGCCAATTAAAAATGTTGTTGGGACCATGATCTCTTCCCCAATATTGTGCCAAAATGACTTAGAAGGAAGAAGTAGACAAGAATATCTTTTAGTATTTGAATTCATAGAAACTTAAACTTTAATTGAACTCGTTATGACAAAAGGAAGTAGGCTAATAGGTGTTTGCTTCCTTCATTACAAAACAAAACACACACACACACACAAACCCTACATTCTGTTAATGAAGTCAGAATATCTTCTAATTCCCTATGATTAAGGATAAAATTGTAGAATACCTAAAATTCACATCAGCTTCTGGAATTCTAATTTTAAAATCTCGAAATGCTGTAAGCCAGAAAGAAGTAGGAAGAACAAAATAATAATCTGAAGTAAGTGGTTGAGAATAATTATACAAATATATAACAATGCAAGGTTCTTCTACCTTGAGGCAGTAACGTGGGTTTATAGGCAGAGGATAGGAAAAGGGAAAGACATAAAATTTCTGCCTTGAACTCATTCCAATTCTGCATAAATATTAGGCGTCTTTAAGAATATCTTATAGGAGGTCTCTACTGCAATGGTCTCTGCTGCACTGGTCTCTGCAACATTAAGTCATTAAATACTGTTTGCTAACTATTATTATCATTGCAGTTTTTAGTTTTTCCAGTTTTGATTACTTCTCTCTTCACATAACAAATATAGTACAGGAAAGCTGGCCATACAATAATTTTTTTTTTCTGTAATAAACGATCCTAAGATGGGTGATCTTCTTCCCATGAGGAAGCATTGGGGAAAGCCTCTGAAATTTGAATGCAGGCTTTCTGGATCATAAATGTAGAAGTGAATTATGTGGCATAAGGGGCAGGATAGTACTGGCTGTGCACTACTTCTTGTACTTCCTTAAAATCAGGATCTTCTTTAGCTACCTCATTTGTTTTTTCTCTCCAGAGGCAATTGTTTTCTATGCTTACAGATTCATCAATTCACAAGAGCAGCTCTAATCACTGGGAGTAGGGTCCAGCAATAGGACCTGGATATTCTCCTTCTCTGGGCTATTCACTGTCACTTAATTGACTCATTTCTCCCCCTCAGTTACTGCAAAGCCACCTGCTTAATCTTACTGCTGCTAACAGAATGATCCAGGAAGCAGAAAGGCCCTTCATGGTGTGATCCCTCCCACTTCCCCATTCCCACCTCCCCTCACTTTTGCTGTAGCTGCGAGATGTGTTGTTTGTAGTTTCCCAAGAGTTTTGGCCCATCCTGCCTTGGCCTATCCTGCCTTGGCCTAGTGTTCCTTGATGTTTTTCAAGGATCCCCTCTGAGTCAGCCAAGGTCCCAACAGAAACAGAGTTTCAGGAGCATTTAATCCAAGCACTATGTATTAGAGTCCGCCTGGTATAGAGAAGCCGCAGTGGATGAAGTAGTATTCTTGTGGGGTATTGGTACAGAAGGCAGGAAGGAAGGGAGCAGTTATCAGAGCCTGCAGACAGAAAAGCTGGAAAGAGAGCCAGTGGAATGGCTGGGACTCTCATAGAAGGGAGCTACCACCTGGAAATCACGTAGGGGGAGCTGGGAACTTGGGCCCCTCCCCTCTTAACCACCTCCTAGTCTCTACTGGTGTACTTCATTGGCTGAACGCTGTCAAAAGAGTACTAGGTAGGCCAGAAAAACCTGAGGCAGGATCAGGTTTTTACTTTGGGAAAAAAAGTAAATAGTTTCATCTATCTGTTTCTTTATTGTTTATTGATTTTTTTTTTTTAAAATAAATGGCAGTGGAATGCATTACAATTCTCATTACACATATACAGCACAATTTTTCATATCTGGTTGTTTATAAACTATGTTGACACCAATTTGTGTCTTCATATATGTACTTTGTATAATAATGTCCATCACATTCTTCCACCCTTGCTAATCCCCTGCCCCCTCCTTTTCCCTCCCATCCCTCTGCCCTATCTTAGAATTCATGTGTGCCTCCCATGCTCCCCCTCCCTACACCACTATGAGTAAGCCTCCTTATATCAGAAAACATTTGGCATTTGTGTTTTGGGGGATTGGATAACTTCACTTAGCATTATCTTTTCCAACGCCATCACTTTACCTGCAAATGCCATGATTTTATTATTTTATTGCTGAGTAAAATTCCATTGTGTATATATGCCACATTTTTTTATCCATTCATCCACTGAAGGGCATCTAGGTTAACTCCACAGTTTATCTATTGTGAATTGTGCTGCTATAAACATTGATGTGGCTGTGTCCCTGTAGTATCCTGTTTTTAAGTCTTTAGGGTATAGTCCGAGGAGAGGGATAGCTGGGTCAAATGGTGGTTCCATTCCCAGCTTTCCAAGGAATCTCCATACTGCTTTCCATAATGGTTGTACCAATTTGCAGTCCCACCAGCAATGTATGAGTGTGCCTTTCCCCCCCACACATCCTCGCCAACACTTGTTGTTTGTCTTCATGATAGCTGCCATTCTGACTGGAGTGAGATGATATCTTAGAGTAGTTTTGATTTGCATTTCTCTAATAACTAGAGATGAACATTTTTTCATATTTGTTGGTTGATTGTATATCCTCTTCTGAAAAGTGGCTGTTCAGATCCTTGGCCCATATGTTGATTGTGTTGATTGGGTGTTTTTTTGTTTTTGTTTTTGTTTTTGTTTTTGCTTAGCTTTTTGAGTTCTTTATATACCCAAGTGATTAGTGCTCTGATGTGTGAGGGGTAAAAATTTGCTCCCAGGATATAGGCTCTCTGTTCACCTCACAAATTGTTTCTTTTGCTGAGAAGAAATTTTTTAGTTTGAGTCCATCCCATTTATTGATTCTTGGTTTTAATTCTTGCACTATAGGAGTCTTATTAAGGAAGTTGGGGCCACATGATGAAGATTAGGGCCTACTTTTTCTTCTATTAGACTCAGTCTCTGGTTTAATTCCTAGGTCCTTGATCCACTTTGAGTTGAGTTTTGTGCATGGTGGAAAAGGTTTTAATTTCACTTCGTTGCATATGGATTTCCAATTTTCACAGCACGATTTGTTGAAAAGGTGATCTTTTCTCCAACGCATATTCCTGGCACCTTTGTCTAACGTAATTTCAGTTTTGTGGGTTAGTTTCTGTGCCCTCAATTCTGTACCATTCTTCTACCAGTCTTTATTACATTGCTCTGTAGTATAGTTGAAGGTCTGGTATAATGATGCCACCTGATTCACTCTTCCTGCTAAGGATTGCTTTAGCTATTCTGGGTCTCTTATTTTTCCAGATGAATTTCATGATTGCTTTTTCTATTTCTATGGGGAATGTATTCTTTATTTCTGCTCCTATTATTTTTTCCCTTCCTACTACATAATTTGAAAGTGTTGATGGTTATTTTGATACTTATGCTTCTTTCATGATAGATGAACATTTATAACTAATGTACTTATGAGTAGTTTTATCCCAGAAATCCTGACACTTAAACTTTTATTATCACTTACCTCAAATAAAATTTATTTACTTGTGTTTTCTTCCTTGGCTAAGATATTTATAAGTGTGACATATAATTTTGAAATAGTTGACATGTTGGGGTGGGGTTCTACATATCTTAAGGTGATTGTTTTCTGTGTGACTTATTACATTAGAAAGCAATCTACATGATTGCAAATTTTTAAAAAATGGAAATGTTTTTGATTGCAGTGGTTACATGTCAAAACTGATCAAATTGCATACTTCAAATATGTGCATTTTATTGTACTTCAATTTTACCTCAAAGCTTTGGGGGGAAAATAAAGTTAACACTAAAAGAATGGAAATAGAAATGTAAGAAATTTGTAAACATTAATAAAGTATAATAATGAGTCTAATTTCCCCACTACCTAGAGTCAACAATTAAAGATTTTCCATATTAGCTTTATACTTAGTATTTCAAAGTAAATACCAGGTATCATATCATTTCATCATGATACATTTCAGTATAAATCTCCTAAAAGGAACACTGTGTTCTTAACCAAAGTTCCAGATTATACCTAATGAAACTACTAATAATCCTGTGGCATCATCTACAAAGTCCACGTTACACTTGCTTGTTGTGTCACATGAAGAGCTGTCCCCTTTCTTGCGACCGTTGTCATCTTGCAGTAAGTTAAATCAGTTCTGCAAAATGTTTCCCATTCTGGATCAATCTGCTTCTTCATGTTGGTATCATTTAACTTCTTTTATTCCTGTGAAAACTTTCTCCGGAGAATATAGATTCAGCTTTAACTTTTCCTGGCATGAACACTTCACATTATTAAATGTTGTTTTTGGGGGGCGGGGGTTGGTTAAAATGTAGAGTATTAGCTACTATAGCACACAGTCCAGGTGACTCAAATGGACCCTACAGTTGAAAACAAACCAACCTGGAATGTCTTTTTTTCCCCTCTTTTGCTGGATTCTTGTCTTAGAACTCAGCTTTATGAGAAGTTTTTAATACCTCCCCTTCTGTTATTAGTTTTATTAAATACAAAAATTGTATGACTCTTAATATTCACTTATTAAATAATACTTCTTACTACAAGATGAGACCCAGTGTTTAATCTTTGCTAAGAACCATAAAACTACGTATTTTCAGAATCCAAGCTTTAAACACTGGTGAGATTTAGCCATGTAAGTGAGGGTTAAGGATTCAGGTTGTACATTGGAACCTTTTAAAAAAAAAAAAAAAAAAAAACTCTTGAGCTGAGGTTGTAGCTCAGTGGTAAACCCTGTGCTTAGCATGAATAAAGTCCTGGGTTTGCCCAGTACTACCAAAAAAATTTTTTTTCCTTTGGAGAGTTATTAATATGCTGTGGTTCTTACCTACTACATGGACATGGAAAAGGAGTAGAGGGTTCTTGCCCTTTCCTCAGGCCTAGTTATTAGGTGAACTGTGTTTGATCTATGTCCCTAGTTGAGGGAAAGTGAGGGGAGCATGTGTGCCATTTTAAATTCCGCCCAAAGGAATCCCTTGAATGGGTGGTTACTCCAACTGAGACATAGAGCATCCAATATCCAGGGCTTGAGGGAGGTGATAGACTCAGGCAGGTATTTGTCATTACTAAGGAACTGAGGCAAGATTATCGGAGTGTGCCAGCCAAGCCCTTGCCTGCCCCTTGGATCCCATTCTTCACCTTCACCCTGGGTCCAGCTTTGAAGGAGTCAGAGGCAGCCTGGTGGAGGAGAGGAGAGGAGCAGAGCCCCAGGCAGGAATATGGAGAATCTACCCACAGCTCCAGGATGCTTTCATACTACTGGAAGGGCAGTCTTTAATTTTTAATAAAATCTAGAGTTTGGAGAGCATATAAATTACTGAAACAAGTCTTTTTGGCTCTAGAAATGACCAGAAAATATTACTTAGATGTTATGAGAACTCATGAGATCTGTCCTACATTACTTTTGAGGGTCAGGAATAACTTATTAATCCTTGAATAAGAATTTGAAGAGTGACAGAATGAAGATGGTGGATTAGAGGAAGGCCACATTCCGAGGCTTGGGATTCAAGCAGTGGAAGTATTGCTGCTCAGAGAGGTGGGGGTGAAAGAGGGATTTCACTAAAATCTTGATATTGGACAGTGACTTACAGGCTCAAAAACTTGGGTACATTAAACAAAGAAGAAAGTACATTTGGAGCCAAGCTAGTTGCATCAACAGCAGTAGTAGTGGTAGCAGTCCTGGCTCATAACAGAAGGAGTGAAAACACAGAAAGAAACACACAATGGATAGATTTGGAATGGAAAAACCTGAGATTGATAAATTAACATAGTTAACGCTTGTTTGTTTGTTTTTTTTATGCCAGATCGAGTTTATGGTTACGTATTTTTGCTGTTGGCAATTGCTGACCTGACTTTTTTTTTTTTTTTTTTGAGGGGAGGGTGTTTTTTGGTAATTAATAGTGTAGGTTTCATAGTAGAAACCAGGTATTTATTTTAATGCTGTATATTGTTTACATAAATTGTTGCTATTTTTTGTTCCCCCATCCTGTGAGTTGCTGGGAACATATAGGAACACAAGTTCATAGCATAGATTTTGTTGCTGAACTAAATCAACCAAAAGACAGTGAACCTTGCTCCACACAAATTAATGTCATGAACAAATTAGTGACATTCAATCTTCAGCTATTTTATAGAAGAGACAAAAACCCAGAGGAGATCCAAGTTGGCTGGCCAGAGGGAGGCAGCATTCTGTGTCGCTCTGTGACCTGGGACTCAACTAATGAGAATACTGCATCTGAGAGTGGCATTCCTGATCCTGCATGGGAATCACGGCCACTGTGCCCATCCAGGGCTCCAAGCCTCAGCATCAGAGTAGGTCTCCCAACTACTAGCCCACGCAGGACTACCAGGTACCTGAGCAGGCACCATCAGCACCTGCATAGAACTTTAGGCCACTCACCCAGTCAGAAATCACCAACACCACTCCCCCACAGGACACCCGGCAGCTACCCCCCCATGCAGGAAGTCCAGCCACCACCTCCACACAGGAACTCAGGGGTCCACATGAGGGTGGCAGCCAATCTACCAATGTGGGGCTCGCCCAGTGGCTGCCATCTTGGGACTCTGCATCAGTGGAGATAGTCCCCTACACATAGTACCCCTGCCTGTACCCGGGAACTTCACGCAGCCTCTAAAGTCAGCCAACAGCCTCACACTACGTGCTACAAGGCTCATCTCTGAATTCATCATCCAATGCCATTGCTCGGCTCCCCTCCACATGACCCAACACCTCACCACTGAAAGCAGGAACTTCTATCTTGGGTCACCTTCATCACCATCTTCAGTGGGGGGCAACTCCTAATTTGGAACTCTGGCTGCCCAGGTACCCAGTTTCTAACTCTCCCCTCACCCCAGCAGCACTACCCTGGCACAGTGATACCCTGCTTACCTTCATCATCCTGAGGGCGGAGATACTAGCTAACAGACGATTCCACCTATTGGATGAGAAGGAAAGATACTGATCTCCAAAACAATCCTGTTTCTTCTTTCAAGATTTATATATATATATATATATATATAAAATTTTACCTCTGCCTTTCTATTCTCCCACCCTCACATCCCCAACATATGTGAAACCACTTCGCATGAATTAGGATTTTGAGGACTGGGATGTCTGAATAGTATATTACAGCTGTGTTGTATATTATTTTCTTTTATCCCACCAATTTCTACTATTTTAACATTTTTTATTTTTCTTAATATGTTTGTTTTATGTATTCTGTCTTCTCAACTACTTGTCTTCCCAAAATTACTTCCTCTCCCTTTTCCTGCTACTAATCTTCCTCCTTAAATTTTTTTCACACTTCCTAAGATATAACAACTCTATATCCTCACCTCTTATCTCCTCAGCATATCATCCTACTCATCAACCCCGGTTCTTTGTCCACTTCAAACTGTAAACCTTCTTATAAACCTACTGAGTATATTGTAGATAATAATTGAACTCACCACTTCTGTACATTGTGACCTAACTATAAAGTCTTAATAGCAAACATTTGTTTTTAGGGTGTATACTGTTTATATTGGCATCTGATAACTTTGTCCTCAACTCAAAGGAGAGGTACTGGATCCCTACAGAGACACTATAAGGGTAAAAATGGTAACAGCTGGGATCCACAGTGCTAGAAGGGAAATAACACAAGCAATGTGAAAAGACAAGGGAAGAAAGTGCCCTAAACAAATCAGGATACCACATTATTAGAATCCATGGCCAACACAGCAGAAGAAAATACAGAGAAGTTGTTCAGGATGTGTGTGATTTAAAATGTTCTGTGAATTAGAGAATGATATAAGAGAGCAAATACAGGCACCAAAAGATCATTTTGACAAAGAGCTACATAAACAAATAAAGAAAGCAAAAGATTAATAGGGAGATGGAGGTTCTTAAAAAAAACACACACCCAAGCAGAAATCCTTGAAAGAAACAATAAACCACATTAAAAGTTCAATTGAAAGCATCACCAACAGATTAGAAAACTTGGAAGACAGGAACTCAATGAAGACAAAATATATAATCTTAAAGAATGTAGACCACACAGTGAAAATGGTAAGAAACCATAAGCAGAACATTCAAGAAATATGGTATAGCATAAAAAGACCAAATTTAAGTTATTGGTATACAGGAAGGCATAGTTCCAAAACAAAGAAATGATCAATCTATTCAATGAAATAATACCAGAAAATTTTCCAAGCATGAAGAACGAATTGGAAAACCAAAATCGGAGGCTTACAGGATGTCAAATGTACAAAATCAAAAATGATTAACAAAAAGTCATATTATAATGAAAATGCCTAACATAGAGAATAAGGAGATAATTTAAAAGCCACAAGAGAAAGGAATCAGATTACATATAGGGGGAAACCAATTAGGTAATGTACAGGTTTTTCAACCCAGACCCTGAAAGCTAGAAGATCCTAAAACGACATCTATCAAGCTCTGAAGGAAATTGGATGCCAACCAAGAATCTTATATCCAGCAAAATTAAGCTTTAGATTTGATGATGAAATAACAACCTTCCATGATAAACAAAATTGAAAAGAATGTACAACTAGAAAGCCTGCACTACAGAATATCCTCGGCAAAATATTCCATGAAGAGGAAAAACTAATCAAAGGAGAAACCAAGTCAAGTAAAATACCAGAAATAAACAAAAATGGCTGGGAATACAAATCATGTCTCGAAAATAGCCCTGAATGTTAAGGGCCTAAACTCACTAATCAAAAGACAGACTGACAGATTTGACTGGGGACAGGGGAGACCCAACATTATGCTGCCTCAAAGAGACTCATCTCATAGGAAAACACATCCACAGACTGAAGGTGAAAGGTTGGGGAAAATCATACCACTCACATGGACTGTGGAAGCAAGCAGGAGTTTCCATCCTCATATCGAAAAAAGTAGACTTCAAGCCTAAATTATCAAGGGACAAAGAAATCTCATACTGCTTAAGGGAACCATACACCAACAAGACTTAACAATTATAAATAGATGCTCCATTGTTTGGGGCATATATATGTTCATCAAACTATCTCAAGTTCAAGAGTCAAATAGACCACAACAATTCTGGGTGACTTTAACACACCTCTTTCACTACTGATAGATCATCCAAACAAAAGCTGAACAAAGAAACTATAGAACAGACACTTCTCAGAAGGTGATATACAATCAGTCAACAAATATATGAAAAAATGTTCAACACCTCTAGCTATTAGAGGAGGGTTGATTTTTGCATTTTTCTAAGATTTCATCTCACTCCAGTCAGAATGGCAACCATTATGCATACAAATAACAATAAGTGTTTGGCAAGGATGTGAGGGGAAAGGCATACTCATTTTGCTGGTGGGACTGCAAAATGGTGCAGTCAATATGTCGAGCAGTATGGAGGGAGATTCCTTGGAAAATTGGGAATAGAACCACCTTTTGACTCAGCTATCCCTCTCCTAGGTCTATACCCAAAGGACTTAAAAAGCATACTACAGGGACACAGCCACATCAATGTTTATAACAGCACAATTCACATAGCTAAACTGTGAAACCAACCTAGATGCCCTTCAATAGATGAATGGATAAAGAAAATGTGGTATACATACACAATGGAATATTACTCAGCAATAAAAGAATAAAATCATGGCATTTGAAGGTAAATGGATGGAGTTAGAGACTATAATGCTAAGTGAAGTTAGCCAATCCCAATAATCCAAATGCCAAATGTTTTCCCCGATATAAGGAGGCTGATTCATAGTGGGGTAGGGAGGGGGAGCATGGGAAGATTAGACAAATTCTAGGTATGACAAAGGGGAGGGGGTAAAAAAGATAGGGTTATGATGTGCATCTCTCTCCATCAAGTACATGTATGAAGACATGAATGACGTGAATATACTTTGTATACAATCAGAGATATGAAAAACTGTGCTCTATATGTGTAATGTAAATTGTAATGCATTCTGCTGTCATATATAACAAATTAGAATAAAAAATTTAAAAATAGACAAAAACACAAACAACAAAGCCCCAGGTAGAAATGACTAGGGATGGGCCCCGGGGTTCCACTCATGTACCTCCACTGCTATAGCAAAAACACAGAATTAACACAAAGTCTGTAGATAGCACATCTATAAGGGGGTCTCAATTCAAATCACTCTAGAACACTTTGCAAGTGAAGACTGTGCCCTAAAAAGGCCTACACATAAGAGTAGAAGAGCTATCCCTCCCAAAGGAAGGAGACCCTTATCGTTATACAGATTACATGTATGACGATGTGAGGAAAAAGTGTCACATTAGATTGGGTAGAGAGAAGTGATGGGAGGGGAGGGGTAGGGGGGATAGGAAGGACAACAGAATAAAATAGACATTATTATTGCTGTATGTGTATATGTAACTGCATGACTAATGTGATTCTGCAACTTATACACTCAAACATGAAAAATTATACCCCATCTGATTCAAATGTATGATATGTCAATATCATTGTACTGTCATGTGTAACTAAAACAAATTAAAAAGTAAAATTCTAAAAAAATAAAATTCTAAAAAAAAAATCTCAACATCATAAAGGCTATATACAAAAAACCCAAAGCCAACATCATAGTAAATGGAGAAAAACTGAAAGAATCTAGAACAAGATAAGGAGGTCTGTCTGCTCTTACCAGTCCTATTTAATATAGTACTAGAAATTATAACCAAGAGAAGGAAATAAAAAGGAATAAAAACAGTAAATGATGAATCAAATTATTAACTTTGCAGATATTATTCTATATGTAGATGGTGCTGGGAAAACTGGAAATCTGTGTGCAACAAAATGAAATTAAACCCCTATCTTTCACCATGCACAAAATTCAACTCACAATGGATCAAGGACTTGGGAATAAAACCAGAGACCCTGTGTCTAATAGAACAAAAAGTAGGCCCTAATCTCCATCATGTGGGATTAGGTCCCAACTTCCTTAATAAGACTCCTATAGCACAAGAATTAAAACCAAGAATCAATAAGTGGAATGGACTCAAATGAAAATGTTTCTTTTGCTGAGAAGAAACCATCTGTGATGGGAATAGAGAGCCTACATCTTGGGAACAAATCTTTACCCCTCACACAGCAGATAGAGCACTAATCTCTAGGGTATATAAAGAACTCAAAAAGCTGAACACCAAAAAACAAATAACCCAATCAAATGGGCCAAAGACCTGAAGAGACTCAGAAGCCGATGTACAATCAATCAACAAATACATGAAAAAAATGTTCATCATCACTAGCAACTAGAGAAATGCAAATCAAACCACTCCAAGATTTCATCTCACTCCAGTCAGAATGGCAGCTATTATGCATACAAACAACAATAAGTGTTGGTAAGGATGTGGGAGAAAAAGGGACACTCATACACTGCTGGTGGGACTGCAAATTGGTACAGCCAATATGGAAAGCAGTATGGAGATTCCTTGGAAAATTGGGAAAGAACCACTTTTTCACCCAGCTATCTCTCTCCTCGTTCTATACCCAAAGGACTTAAAAACAGCACACTATAGGGACACAGCCACATCAATGTTTATAGCAGCACAATTCACAATAGCTAAACTGTGGAACCAACCTAGATGTCCTTCAATAGATGAATGTATAAAAAAGGTGGCATTTATACACAATGGAATTTTACTCAGGAATAAAAGAATAAAATCATGGCATTTGCAGGTAAATGGATGGCATTGAAGGAGATAATGCTAAGTGAATTTAGCCAATCCCAAAAAACCAAGTGCCAAATGTCTTCTTTGATATAAGGAGGCTGACTCATAGTAGGAAAGGGAGGGGAAGCATGGGAGGAACAGATGAACTGTAGATAAGGCAGAGGGGTTGGAGGGGAAGGGAGGGGGCATGGGGTTATTGATGATGGTGGAATGTGATAATCATTATTTTCCAAAGTACAGGTATGAAGACACAAATTGGTGTGAATATACTGTGAATACAACCAGAGACATAAAAAGTTGTGCTCTATATAGGTAATAAGAGTTGTAATGCATTCCACTGTCAAATATAAATAATAATTTAAAAAGGGTACTGGGAAGCCTGTTTATCAATATGTAGAAGAATTAGACTAGAACACCATGCACAAAAATCAACTCAAAATGGATCAAAGACCTAAGAATTAGACCAGAAACTATGCAACTCCTAGAAGAAAACATTGGGTCAATACTCCAGCATTTAGGAGCAGGAAATTACTTTTTCAATGGGACTCCTAAGGTTCAGGAAATAATGTCACGAATTAATAAATGGGATGACATTAAATTAAAAAGTTCCTCACTGCAAGGGAAACAAGAATGTGAAAAGAGAACCTATAGAATGGGAGAAAATCTTTGCTAGTTATTAATCCTTTGTCAAATTAATCTTTGCTGTAATAACTAGAATATATAAAGAACTCAAAACAATATACGCACAAAACAATCCAATCAATAGATAGGCAAATTAAACATTTATCAAAAGACATACAAATAGCCAGAAAAATCCATGAACGTGTTCAACATCATTAGCAATTAGAGAAATACAAATCAAAGTGACAGATTTCATCTCACACAAGTCAGAGTGACAGTCATCAAGAATACCTACTATATTGGTGCAAACACTCTTGAAAACAGTATAGAGATTTCTCAGAAAACTTGAAATGGAACCACCATTTGACCCAGTTAGAATAATATGTACTTCATGTTTTTATAAATATAAACTCTTAGCCCAAGTTTATAAGATAAGGAATTTCAGAACATCCCTTGAATTTGTCCCTCTGAGATACTAGACAAGCAAGATCTATCAAGAGAATCTGAAGTTCTATTTGTAGCATGAGAAATTTTAGGCTTGATATGTCTGACATTTTCTTAATATGTCAATATACTGTCATTCTTTTTCTATTCTTTTAGATATAGAATACCAATAATGCTGAAGTGAATGGGGAAAAGGGAACACTTTTTATTGTTGGTGAGATTGCATATTAGTACAACCAATATAGAAAACTTCAAACTGATTTCTCAAGACACTAGTCACAGAACCATCATATGACCCAGCTGTACCACGCCTTGGAATTTATCCTGAAGAACTGAAATCATATTACAGTGATACCTGCATACCCATGTTTATAGAAGCAAATTCACAATAGCCAAACTGTGGAACCAGTTTAGGTGTTGAATAATAGATCAGATGAATGAATAAAGAAAATGCGATAAATGATATATAAGTGTATGTATACAGACACACATGCACTCACGCACATAATGGAGTTTTATTCAGCCCTAAAGAAAAACAAAATCATGTCACTTGCAGGAAAATGGAACTAGAGACCATTATGTTAACCAAAATAAGTCAAACTCGGTAGGTTAAGGGTTGCATGTTTTCTCTCATGTGGAAACTAGAGAAGAAGGAGGAACAGAAGGAGGTGGGGTGAATCTCATGAAAATCAAAGGGAGGTTAGTAGAGCAAAAGGCCCAAGGGTGGAAGGTGAGGTGGGAAATGCTAAGGAGTAATATTTGCCAAATTATATTACTGTGTGCATCTATGAATATGTAATAACAAATTCCATTATTGTATAAAACTGTAAGGCACAAATAAAAAATGGGGGGAAAATGGTTTATACATACAATGGAATTAAGCCTTTAAAAATAAGGAAATCCTGTCACATGCTACAATATGGATGCAACTTGAAGACATAATGTCTAAGTGAAGTGAGTTGGTCACAAACTAGACAAATATTGTATTTATATGAGGTTTCTAAAATAATTGAAATAATAAAGTATAATGGTGGTTTCCCAGGGCTGGTAGGGGTAGAAAGTTCATCAATGAGGACATAATTCAGTTTTGCAAGATGGGAAAGTTCTCAATCTATTGAACAACACACTTAACCCTTAGCACTTCTGAACTATACATTTAAAAATTATAGAGATGGTAAATGTTCTGTGCTTTTTAACTACAATTATTTTTTTTCCAAAAAGAGGCAAAAGAATTTAAAGAGTTAATAAGAACAGGGGAAAAGAGAACAATATACTCAGCTCATGACCTTGAGGCCCCTTGTTCAAGTGTTTTATGTCTGATTCTTCCTCATTCTGAGCTCTCCTTAAAGGCAAGGACCATCTATTCGATTTTATGTCTTATAGCATCATTAGTGCAAAGGCATATTGTGAAGGTCTGAGAAAGCAATACAATAGAAATACATTGTGGTTTAATATTAATCTAGTCCTGTAGATCTCAAATAAATCAATTTCTCACTTCATAAATTCCAAAGAACTGTAAAGCAAGTACCTGTGTTGAAGCACATTGAAAAGAGGAAATCATTTATCAAGAGTAATTATTGAACAATATTTACTGGTAAGATTGAGTTTTCATTTATAGTGTAGCTTGCTCTAGTGTTAATCAATCTCTTTATATTTTCCAGATGTATACTGATAGGATTTTAACTTTTAGCCCAACTTTATAAGATAAGCAATTAATTTTGGAACATCCCTTGAATTTATGTCCCTCTGAGATACTAGACAAGACGTATCAAGAGAATCCAAAGTTCTGCTCGTAGCATGAGAAATTTCAGGCTTGGTATGTCTCTGAGGATTCTTTATCTCTAACTTCAGACTGAGGTACACTGCTATAAATATTATGCAGGCACATATTGCATATATATTACTCTGAGAAATTCAGGGTCCCAGTTGTCTCCCTTATAAATTGAGGGGGTTGGACCAGTTGATGAAGGTCCCCAGGTCCAACAGATTTTATCTAATCATCTCTGACTTCTCTTGGCCTGTTACATCTTTCCTTTGACTCTGTGAATAAATGTATGAACAAGCTGACTCTGCTAACGAGGTGAGAGGTTGAAGGCATCAACCCCACCAACTCGACTGCCTAAGGCACTTCTAGAGCTATTGTCCATCATTTCTTTTGACATGGGGCAGCCCTGATCTGGAATATGTTTTCAAGTAACTGCCAAGGTTGGGCCAGAGTTTTATATCCCCACACACACAGCTGGAGCATGGAGCTGTAGAACACACCAAACATCCACTTCCAGGTAATAAATACAGGAATCCTTGGCAAAGTGGTCATAGTCTGTTCATAAAACTAACAATTCAGCACATTTTCCTTCAACCAAGATTTTAAAGCTCAATTAACTTCAACAGTGAATCTGATTTTTTATTGTTAATTTCATTTGTCACTGAAAAAATCTAATTCACCAACTTACAACTCCTTTATTCTAGTTTTATCCCAAGTCATCTCTACTTATCAGTTTAGTGCAGTATAGTATTAAGTAACTTTAATGACAAGTTTATAGTTGGTTTTATAAAATTTAGGAACCACAGAGGTTTGAACTATAAATTCCCATAGTATTGTAATCACGTGTTGCTGCTATTACACCTTATATTTGTTTGCTAGGACTGCCATAGCAAAGTACCACATTCTGAGAGGCATGAATAACAAATTGATTTCCTTATAGGTCTCGATGCTAGAAGTTCAAGATGAGGGTATCAGCAGAGTTTGTTTGTTAGATTTTGCTCTTGGATCTTGAAATGACTATCTTCTCCCTGGGTCTTCACCTGGTCTTCCCTCTGGGTCCAAATTTCATCTTGGCATAAGAACATCAGTGATATTGGATAGGTCCTATCCTAATGACTTTGCTTTAACTTAATCACCTCTTTGAAGGCCTCCATCTCCAAATATAATCACATTCTGAGATACTAGGGATTGGGACTTCAATAAATGAATTTGAGGAGGACATAATTTAGCCCATATGCTACTTTAGTTCATTCTTAATACCTAACTGACAGACTTGGACAAAGTAGCCCTGAATATATTTATGCAGCCACCAAATCTGAGAATTTATTATATAATTGGCATTAAGCCCAGCTTTAAGGGAGAAAAGATGCAAAGTCCTGGCCTCATGAAGCTTATGTGTGATGGTATAAGCAAACACAGTGAGGAGCAAAGAGCTAAGTAAAATTGGAAACTGGTATAAACAGGAGAGAAGGGAAATGGGAGGGAAGGGAAACAAGCAAGAGAGAGACTAAGAAAGAGAGCTGACTTGAAGAGGACAGGGAGCCCTTCCTGCAGAAGTGGCCTTTCAGCCAAGACCCAACGTTGAGAAAGGCAATTCATACGAAGAACTAAGCAGATTGATCAGAGCTATTGTACTTTTTGGTCAAATAAGGAGAGTTTTACCAAGTGCCATGCTCAAGTGCCAATGGAACACCAGTGGGGTGTGGTAAGCAAGTTGGTTTCCTTTTGTGAACTTAAGAGACCGGAACTGTGGCAGACGAGGCCTCTGAAGGCATGTGAAAGGGTGGGCAAATAGACTTTGCTCTCCTTAAATATTTGAAAGTACACCTCTGAAATATTTGCCATTTGTATTTCTTCTTTGGTAAAATAAGTACGTAAAATGCTCAACATCACTAATCATTAAGGAAATACAAATTGAAATCACAGAAGACAACATAGTATACCTATTGGAATAGCCAAAGTAAAAACAGTTGTAACACCAAATACTATTAGGGATATGGAGAAACTGGATCACTCCTACACCCCTATACTGCTGTTGGGAAGGCAAAATGATACAGCTACTTGGGAAACTTTGGCAATTTTTTTTTGTTGTTGTCGTTGTTTATCATACAACCTAGCAATTGAACTTGCAGGCATTTATCCCAGGCAAATGAATACTATGTTCACACCAAAACCTGTACATGGTTGTTTACAGAAGATTTATTTGTAATAGTGCAGCATTGAAAGCAACCTAGATGCTCTTCAACAGAAGAATGGTTAAACAATACATACAGTATCATGGAATACTACCCAGCAATAAAACGGAACAAATTTTTTGATGCATTCAACAATCTGGATGAATCTCCAGAGAATTATGCTGAGTAAAGAAAAAGCCAATCCAAAAAAAGCTTATATGATTCCACTTATGCAACACTCTTGAAATGACAATTATAAAAATGGGAAATGGATCAGTGACTATCAAAGACTAGGGAAGAAGTGGAGCAGGAGGAAGTGGGTGTGGTTGCAAGAGGGCAATAAGGAATTCTTGTGAGAGACATATTCTACATATTTAGTACATCATTGTTCCTATCCTATTATGACACTGTACTAGAGTTTTACAAGATATTATTGGTGGAAACAGTAAAAGATACACAAGATCTTTGTATTTCTTTTCTTTGTATTATTTCTTAGAGCTACATGTGAGTCTTCAACTGTCTAAAAATACACCTCCAAGAGCAGTAGGGATTTGAGTTAGGATCTATTTCAAATAAGCCATTGATGCAAAGTCTGGATAGTGTGACCTTTGGTGTGCCACTTACCCCCTCATGTGATCTCCACGCCTGCAGATTGATGGTGTTGGACCATAAACGGGTTCTAAGATCTCTCTTCCACCATTCCTTGACCCAGTGAGCTATACACACCTGGGGAACCATGTCTTTACCTTAGTATTTATCAAAGATCCTCTGAAAATCTTGATAAAAACAACACTGCCTTTCTGGCATCACACCAGGAGAACCAAATCCTGTCATCCACCTTCCCAAACACTGCTTTGCATATTACAGCAACATTACTGGATTCACAAAAGAGAAAATGCTGATGCTTTCCTTTCCTGGCCAAAAAACACCCTCGCCTGTGCTGTCCTCACAATATCTGCTTCCAGAGAAAGGAGTTGGTTAGAAAGTTCTTTGAGAAGACACAAACACTGTGATCAAGAACAGACATTCTCACAGAACTGAGGGCATTTTAGGGATTCTGTTCTTATCTCTGGTTTAATACCTATTTATATTTTAAGCCCTGGAGATGCCCTGAAAAAAACATATCCTTTTCTTGATGTTTTCATGAATTCTTTGATATAATCCATCCCCTTTAGAAGCTGAGCCATACTGATATATACAAATTCCTTAAATCTCAATCTTGTGACCCGTTGTAGTGTTTTCTGAAGAAAACTCTTATCCCACAAGATGAAGATAGTCTCTTATCCACTTCTTACAAGGTGGCTTTGACAGTCTTTTCATGAAGTTGGGGGGGGGGGGGTCTATATCCCTTTGAAGAGAGCTTTGTGACAATCTTGATTAATTGCGTGTGATGGAGGTGATGGGACATTAAAATGCCACATATGTTCACCTGCTTTCTTGGAGATACTTACTATGGAAATCCAGCTGCCATGCTGCGAGGAAACTCAAATTTACACTCAAACTTGAGTTTGTATGCATGGAGAGGATACATGCAGATGTGTGGGCCCAGCCAAGTACTAAAACCAGCCAATAGGCATCTGAGTGAACAATTAAGTGATTCTAGCTTGCTGCTCTGAAGCCACCTTCAGCCTTTAGGTTCCAGATAAGATTCTAAATGTAGTAAGAACAGAGGGGAGGAAAAAACATCCCCACTATGCTCTGTCTGAATTCCTAACCCACAAAGAATGGGCTGGGAATTGATGAAAATGAAGTGATTATTTTATACCACTGAATTTGGGATAGTTTATTAAGCAATAATGGATTGCTATATAGCTTGTTAGACTAAATAGCCTTATCTTCTTTGCTCAGGCTCCAACTCGACTTCACATTGACCAAACCCAACTGGAATCCATAGAGGAAGGAGGCCTGTTGATGCAGCATACATCAGTTTCCTGGGGCAGGGAGGGAGCAGGACGGAGGATTGGGCTGGAGAGCCTGGTGGATATCCAGCACAGATGAGTCTCATTCATACTCCATCTTACTTCAGTGATAATGCAAAATAGATGGGATGAAAGTGGACATGCCCAAATTTGGATCAAGATGGGATAAATTATGAGCAGCAATCACTCAACTATCCTTTTAGACGAATCTGTCGAATGGGGAGTTGAAGTTTCTTTCTTCTATGTTCTTAAATTCCCTTTCAGCTCTGGTGTATATCATGAAGTAGAACTTAATTTTGAAGAGTACAGGTTCTGGAACCCAGTGTGCCTGGATTTTTAAATCCTGACTCTGCCATTAACTAGTTGCCTGTAAATTTGGGTGGTCTCTTAGCCTCTCTGTGCTTCAGTTTTCTTTCTGTAAATAGAAGTAACAATATTGCCTACCTTATGTTTGTGTTGATGATTAATCAACTATAGCACTTAGCAGGGTGCTGATGAGTGAACATGGTTAGCCCCTCTAACAGGCAGGTGGAGGAGGTTACAGGTGCAAACTGTGAAAGGGAAACAGATGGAAAAGCAGCAAAATCTCTCTCCTTTGCCTTTATTTTCTTCCATGACCCAGCAATAGCTGTTGCCACTATCTCTGATACCTAGATTGCTTTAAATGCAATGATTTTACCAAGATAGAAGCAAGAGACTGACCACGGTGGGTAAGAAGGTATGAAAACTATTATTTTACTTTTTATGACCTGGAGGTGTGGCCCCTTGAGTTCTTGGGAACCAATGATGTTAATAGGAAACCCTAGTTTTATCTTTAGATCTTAACATATATATATATAGCCTCAAGAACATTGAACAGGGGACACACAGTTTAATCCCTAGAAAGGGAAGTAACAAGGTCAGGAGAGTTACTCATTCAGCCTAAATCTATACTAAGTATAGATTTAAATTTAAAACCAAAAATCATAATTCTTTTAGGAAAATATTTTCACAAACTTGGTAAGCAAAGATTTATATTCTTCTAAGCATAGAGTGCTCTTATGGTTTGGATGTGAGATATCCCCCAAAAGCTCACATGTGAGACAATACAAGAAGCTTCAGAGGAAAAATGATTGGCTTTTAAGAGTCTTAACACAATCAGTGATTTAATCCCCTGATAGGGATTAACTGAGTAGTGACTGAAGAGATAGTGTAGCTAGAGGAAGTGGGAATTGGGGCATGGCTTTGGGTATATATTTGTATCTGGTGAGTGGACCAACTCTCTCTGCTTTTTGAACACCATGATGTGAGCTGCTTTCTTCTACCACACTTTCACCATGATGTTCGGCCTCACTTTGAGCCCCAAGGAATAGAGCCAGACACTTATGGACTAAGACTTCTGAAACCCTGAGACCTCAAATAAACTTTTCTCCTCTGCACTTGTGCTGGTCGGGTCATCTAGTCACAGCAGTGAAAGAGCTGACAAAAGCAAGTGGAAAATATGAAAGAAAAGATGACTAAATATACTTCATCAATATTAAACACTCTGTATTTGAAATGTCACCTTTAAGAAAATAAAAAATCGAGGCTGGGGATGTGGCTCAAGCGGGTAACGCGCTTGCCTGGCATGGAGTGGGGTGCCGGGTTCGATCCTCAGCACCACATAAAAATAACAATGTTGTGTCCACCGAAAGCTGAAAAATAAATATTAAAAAAAAGCAAGCCTACAGACCAGTAGAAAATATTTGCATTACACATATCTGATAAGACTTGCCTCCAGAACATAAGAAACTTTCCCAACTTGATAATCAGAAGACAAACAATTCTTGTTTTAAAATATGGATAATGATTTGATACTTAAAAATATGAGAATGTCCAATGCACATACTCAATCTTCTCAGTCAACAGGGAAACACATTGACATATTACATATCCATGGAATGTCTTTTAAAAAGACCTGTTCTTACGCATGCATAAAATTTTTTAAAAAAAAATCATAGCAAAAATAAGTTCATAAAAATACTTAATGAAACATTTCTTAAACCTTAAGTTTTATGTGAAAATATATACTATGATTTAAAAAATCCAAAGATGAATACAGAATATTAGGACTCCCATCCAAAGAAGATGGGAAAAGGGAGGAGAGAAAGGAAAGGAAGAGCAAAAGCATCATGATTTTCCTGAGTGTAAGGAAAACATACACCTTAAGCCTGAAATGTTGATTTAACCATTGCGTCCATTTATTACTTGGTTCCTGTAGACCTCCACACTAACAGGGCCACAGAGATACTTCAGGTCTCTGGGTATAAACGTAAACTCACTCTGCCCAACTGCAGTCTTTCCATGGTATATTGTATCTATGTACATGGCCTGGGAAGGAAGGAAGGATCCTCACGGTGTGCACTTGCATGCTATTATGGGGGTCCTTGGAACCTGACATGTTCTTCAGTTTTTGAGTTTCAGGTCTGAAGAATAGTTCACATCTAGAAACTAGACAGCACATTGTTGACTATATGAAGTGACAACTGTCAACCTCCCAATAATCCATGCTTGACTTTTCTTTATTGTGTAAGTGTATCCTTGTTGTTATTTCTTCTTTCCCCCACTCCCAGACACTATTTTCTAGTAATCAGCTCTGCAGTATTTTGCAAGTTCAGATCCACTTTTTGCTTTTGTCCTTGCTATATATTAAGAAAATTGCAAGCACCTGACTTCTGATGATCACGCAGCAGCGCCTGTCCTCTACTATGTGTGTGTATTGGAACGAGGGGTGTCCTATTGTCAACCTAGGTTTGTAATGGCATTTCCCACTGTCATCCTGGGCCTGCTGAGAATAGTCAACTTCTTAACCTATGCTAGTGGCCCTCTCACCAAGACGGTTCTTGTTGCTTCAATAAATGGTGTATCCTCTGGAATACAGAGGTCTGGTGGGGTTTCCAGGCTTATATAGGGCACCCACTGTAGCACATGTACTTCTCCAAGACTTATTCTTGCTGTCTTCTAATTGCCATGGCAACTCGTATTTCCATCTGACTTAGCATGAGCAATTGCTCGTTACATGCTGCTAAGAGTCATTCTAGGACTGTTTGCACCATATCTTGGCATCCTTGCTAGAATTTTAAATCTTGTATCCCAAGTTGATAAACTCTTTTCAAGCAATATGCTCTGACTCTGATCAAGGCTTTCAGAAACAGTCCCATCCATACTCATCCAATCTGGTTTATAAAAGATGGCTGTGTCCTTTAGGGTGGAATACTTTTTCTCCCCTATGGCCAATATGTCTCTAGCTGTGTTTGCTGCAACTGAACCTGTTAGGTCAAGTGGGCAGGTTACATCAGATTCTGAGCTGGGCAGAAGTTGTCTTGCAGAGAAAATCCTTCTGCTTTGTCTTGGAGCAAGAGAGGAGTGGTAGCCCTTACAAAGGAGTCGGGGAATATGAGATGAGGGGCATTATCCACAGTGTCCCCATTCCATATATCAGGGTCTTATTTGTACTCAACCAAGGCCTTGACTTTGGCATAACAGATCTCCTTGGCTAAGAGTTTAATTTCCTTTGTAGGTTGGCTACTCTGAATTTCTGGGTTTGATACTTGGCTCTCTCAGCAATTCTGCTAAAGATGATGAAATCTGTTTCATATACTAAGGAGACCTCTTTCTTCCATCCCTAGCTTTTCTTGTTTTCAAAGTCTTTACTGAGCTTAGCAAATCCTCCCAATTCTATGTTGTTCTTATTTAATGGTTCCCTCATGTCTCTCCAGTGGCAGATACCAGCACCAGCTGATGCATTTCTTCCACTCTTGCACATCATCACTTGCAATCATTGACACCTGCACTCCCACATTTTGCCGAGGCTCCACTTACCAGCAGCAGTGCCAACTGTCACAGGTTGGACTCTCCAGGAAGCAGATTCTAAGGTGGAGGTTATTATGCAGGATTTTCATTCGAGATGTGGACTAAATGAAGCTTTAATCCTGTGGAGAGTTCTGAATATGGAATTGCCCTTCAAAAAAAAGTCACAGTTGGAGAGGGAAACCTAAGCTTTGATACCTTCATGACAAAAGTTATTGGGTGTACAGCACCCTGAGAAGGGTGGCTCCTTCCCAGTAGACGGGGAAGTAGTTTCTTTATTCCTGAATGGGTTGGTTGGAACCTTGAGCAACCATCCTCCTTTTCTTCTGTGTGAGGACTACATTTGAAGCTCCAATGACCCCTTCACCTCCTAGAACTTCCTGGTCATCTGTGTGGCTGTAGCCACAATAACAAGCCAGCTTGCTAATTCTTCTTCACTCCTTCTCCCTCCATTTCTTCTCCTCCTCCCTTTCTTCTCCCATTTCATTGCTATATTTCTCCTTCCTGTGTTGGATGTTAATACTTAATATTTATCAAACACTTCTACATGTTTAGCCCTGTGCTGAGGACTGCATGAATTACCTTTTGTGAATGCTTTCATTTAATCATTTCAAATCTATTTAGTAAGCCTGAGTAAATACTTAATAAGAAAATACAGTTCAGGTTGAATAGTGTTTCCAAATAGTTCTTACTAAAATGTGTGCATGCACCCAGACCCTACTACAAATTCCATCTTCTTAGTGATGGCACTATTATTGGCCACCTGCTTCTGTACCTTCCCTGGGGTCAATCGTGTGTCACTGCTATTACAGGCAGCATAACCTTCTAAATAATGCCTTTTTGAGGCATATTTTTTGATGGTCATGAAATGTATGTTTATTTTTCTAATTAATTGGGCAACCAATGAGAAATCGTTATATTAATTGGACATTGTTTCTTCAGAACAGGGGTTTCGATGGTTTCAAATTCAGGATCTTCAGATTTGAAGTTAGGGAATGCATTCATTTGTGCTTTCTCACGCATTCACTTAAGCTTAAAAAGTTCTCTCTCCAGCCCTTGCTTGATACTGTGGGCCAATATCAATAGCCCTCCAAGTGCCTGCCACTTAGATTTATATTCTATAATCTTATCCACACAGGTAATCTGTATAGGATCAAATTCCTTACTAAATGCCACTGCCGTTATACCCTATTGCTCCACAAATGGATAGAGACCACCAATGGAATAAGGAGAACCTAAGTAGCCTCTGAAGAGTCATAGCAATTTCCATCTTTTCTTATACTTGATATACTTGTCACACATGTTTTGGGTTTGATTGCCATCACCCCAATACTTGGAGGAGAAAATCATGGTGATTCCATGTCTTAGTCAGGAAGCATCCTGGAAATGGGCCATGACAGGGCAGCTTGAGGCATATTTTATAAAATCGTGTTATTAAAGTTGTGATCATTCCTCTATACATTCCTACTATATTTAAAGCCGAGATGCCTCCATCCTCCCATGGCTCAGCTGGAGTCCCCCTCTAGCTGTACTTTTTCTAGGTATTCCAGATCAGAATAATCTCCATGACCCCAGCCAAGCTTTCCCACACATGAGAACCTTAGTCACATTTTTACTGCTTCAGGTGTTTTTCTAGTCCCCTTGACAGATTATAAACATCATGTACCCTCTTTTATGTCACCACCCTACATAATAGATGTCTCAGAGTACATTAATTAATTTTATATTAGTGTCTTGAGTTACTTAGATGCCTTCAGATTCTTTTTTTCCCCTCATTCTCTAATCATGATGCAATTTCCATCTTTTCTTCAGCTTCCCATGATGCTGACATCCTTATCTATCCTATATATTTTTCATTCTGTACTTCCTCTCCTGTGTAACTCTGCCCTGGGAACCCTCAGCAGTTAAGTTTATTAGCAGTGATTAGCCCAAGCTGGTTATACTCCATATAAGGATAACAGCTCTCATAATTATGATCAAACTCTTTTTGTGTGTGTGGGCTATGATTAAACCCAAGAGATCCGGGGAAAATATTTTATGATTTAATTGTATATAGAGAGGCTAAAGAAAAACTTTAGAATGGTTTGAAACCCTGCACAAAGGCCCATGGTACTCTGTATCATTAATGTCACCGGAAAGCTTGTTAGATATGACGATAAGTTGAAATGGACTCTGCATTCTAACAATCTATATTCATAGACATCACCTGCAGACAAGTTGGAGTGGTACTGACTTAAAAAAACAATCAGTAGTAGCTCTATGTAAAGATGACTCTCAATCAGTGTCTGCCATAGACCAGGCACTGTGCTGGATGCTTCATATAGTTCTAATCACCCCGACAACCCTGAAGGTTATAGATGAGAAACTGAGACTTAGATTTTAATTCACCCAAGATTACTCTTATCAGTCGCACTGATCCTGGAATGCAGCACTACCTGAGATGAAGACTTTCAGATTTTAAATTTCAAGTGCTCTCTGCCTGTGTGTGTCCCTGACTCCTTCCCATTCCAGAACACACAGGCTGAATTTAACCTTGCCCCTCCTCCACAGGTCTCCATCAGTGACTGATGGGAATTAATATCTAAATACCCTGGCTCCCTTAGCCCCAGGTGAGGAACTGTGTGCTGTACTTTAAGGTGTGGCTCAGTTTCCCTGCAGGATGAAACTCCAATTGACCACTGTAGCAGTTGGCTTAATGATGCACCTTTTATTCGTCCCTTCCCTCCCCTACTTCTCTGCATGTTTCAACAAACTAAAATTAAATCTTTATCTGGGGCTTTGCTTCTAGGAGAATCGGCATTAAGATAGCAAAAAAGTAAGCCGGGTTCCTAAGAGATTCCATATACAACAAAGAAAACACTGGGAAGTGAATGATTAACCTCCTTTGTAGATAGTAAATATAACACCATTAGGAAGAGAGATTTTTTATGAGACTGATAACAGCTGAAAGATGAGATTCTCTGATGTTTATTAAAATGAAGTGCCACTAAGGAATCAAAGGTGGGGGGGGGATTGAGTTCACTCCTTCCCCAGAAGACAGAAAAAAGGTAGGATTTTCTTCTACAGGAATGTATTATACACCAGAGTCTCTTGTCTTTTGTTTACAACTATTTGCTGTGGAAGGAATGAAAAGGTACCTTTGGGACACCCATACTTTCTGTCCCTCAGGTTGACATGCGTAAATTTAAGGGAAACCTTGTTGTGCAAATTGAATATCCCATCCTGACTGAAGCATAAAGCTTTAGATATGCTGATTCAGAGCCAGTTTTATGGGCATATGACAAAAGAAACTTGCACTTGGTTTTAGTGCTCTTAATAATTAACAGGCCCCATGTTTTCATTTTGCACTCATTCCTAGAAATTATGAGCCAGTCCCATTTGTATTCATTAAAAAGTATTTGAAGTTTGGATTTTTTTTATGATAAAAACAGAAATCAAATTAAAGAACTAAAAGAGATGACAAAGTATCTTTTTGGGAAAACTAGATCCAACAAAAGCTGGCATTTCTAGAAGCTTCTAGGAGTTGTTATTGAAACCAACTTCAGAAAGCAGGAGGAAAACAATGGAACCTGGCTGTTCTGCAGTACATGCCAAGCTATCACATGGGGGTGGATATCTGCTGAGATGCCACGTTGGACTTGGAGCCAGGAAGGACTGTTCAGGTGGCCCAGGAAATTAGGGACAAAAGGAGTGAGCCACTTGAGTTGTTCAGCAAAAAGCAAGCAGATTCTGTTGCTAATGATGTATCGCACTTATCAATCATTTCCTGACTCTGTTATGAGGGACTTATAGTCATTATTTCATTTGTTGTTTCAACAAAAGTATCTGTAAGGCAGATCTATATCACTAGCAAAGAAATCTGGGCCAACATGAGATGAGTTAATTGCCCTGCACCTATCAAGTGCTGAGGCCTGCATTTGAATCCTGATAGTCGGGCTATAGCGCATAAACTCTCAATCAAATGCATAGCTCTCTTACCAAGTAAAATAGCTTTGTACTCTAAGAGGCATGATGAAGCAGATATTGTACAGAATGTTCCTCAGTGGAGAAGTGAAAGTGGAGAGGCTGTGTCCCCATGGTGCAATCCTTGTGGAGACAAAGTTCCCCATTCCCTAAGGCATGGGGGTTGGGGTTGGGGCAGTAGAACATAAACATCCACAGACCTTGAGGAGCCCATGCGGGGTTTTCCTGGACCCATCTTGCTTTGCAAACACATTTCTCATAGATTGTCACCAGGCTAGGTCAGGTTGTCAGGAGTCTTCAAACTGTTCCACTGAGCCTTCATGGCTCAAATGCCTACCAGGGTGAAAGGGACCGGAATGGAGTGGCTCAGGCTCCTATTGTTGCAATGTGCACAGCTTCATTTTCACTTGTTTTAATCTAAATAAAGGCATTATAGATAAGAATCTAGATGGGAATTTCTTTTCTTGCAAAAGGAAGATGAAGTTCTGCAGCTAAAAACACATGTTTAAAAATCCATTGCTTTGGGCTGTCACTTCAAACCAACTAGAAGAACCTGAATTAGTGTAGGTAGATCAGAATGCCAATGCACACTCCTTCCTCCCTACCCTTCCCTAAACACTCTCACATTCAACCTGGGTCATTGGAATTTGGTGTTTGTAGAATTTAGTCAATTATTTATAGAAGGAAAAAAATCCTTGCTGGGCTAACTTAGATGATAGTGAAAATGACTTTGACCTTCCTTTCATGCAGGAGCCAGGATTAATTGCTCTTTACTGGGTTTTCTACAGAATCCAACCATTATTTGTATATGTATTAAGTGTAAACACAATGGAACCTGCCCTCAAAGGACACACATCTAGTAGGTAAGAAGACCTACATAATTATCTTTATCTGTCATGGCAATTGACACTTTCTACCTATGCTACAGAGATGGAAGAGAGTATAGACAGCCGCAGGAGACGGGAAACTTGATAGAATGGCAGCCAGGTTTGACCTCAAACTGCAATCCACTAGGTGAATATTAATTTCCAGGAGAAGATGAAATAACTACCACAGAGGTACAAGCAACATGAACAAATCCTACAAACCTGGGAGAAATTTCCTTGAGGGTAGGAACTTGGCTTTCAATATTTCCCCCAAAGCCTTCCTTAGCCCACATACTCTTCAACATCAGAGACTACATGTCAAATTCCACAGTCACTCCATTTATTGATTCTAATGGACTTCTATTGAATTCAGCTGAAATTTGATGAAAGCACATCTCCTTATAGGTACAATTCTACTAAAAATGTGTCAGCAAGCAGTGTTTGTGGAGAGGCCAACGTGTATGGCCATCTGTGGTAATCTAATATTTACTACCAAACACACATTTACAATTTTCTAAAACATTCAGGCCTAGAAATGTGTGTCCCTAGTTCTTGTTTATCAGCCCACTCAGGGTTTAAAAGAATGCACCTATTACAAGAAGAAACTGTTGGACAAAACTTTGAAAGAGTGGGCAACACTCCTTTAGATGACAGATTAGGGACCAACCACAACTTAAGACATGTCAGCTCTAGTGCCATTGCTATGTTTCTATCTCTTGGGCCATACCATTTTTTTTCCTTTTTTAACCTTTGTGTAAGATTTAAATAATATACAATTTACTAACACAGCTTGTTTAAAGAAAACAAGTTTTAAGAATGTGAACATTAAGAAGCTTAAAATTTTTTTCTTCATTTGTATTTTGTTTCTCCCAGTAGGACATAAAATATATACTTCAAAATATATACTTCAAACCCTCCTATGCTATCTCCCAATTTCAGAGTTTATTATCTTGTCTCTTCCTCCTACCTCAGGACAAAAACTTCACAAACCCCAACAATCTTTTTCTACCACCTTCCTCCCCCCCTTTATCCTGGAGACCTTCCATGGTCTCTATTATATAAGTTTTCACCCAGCTAAACAATCTTTTGTTGATTCTGCTACTTTCTCAAATCAGCTATTTCATCTCTCCTGTTCGTGTTTACCCACAAACACATCAAGTGTAATCTATATTCACAGACATTTCTTTACCTCCTATTCCTTGAACTGCTGGCAATTTTAGATTCTAGTATTCTACTGAAATTTGTATTAAAGATCATTAAAAGAAAGTAATAAGTCATCAAACACTCTTCTCTGAATTCTCCCTTTCCTCAATTCTTTGCCATTTTTCCACCTGGAAAATAAATTAAAAATTAAAAGGATGAAGATCATTCTACCCCAGCTCAGATAAAAAGGTGTGGCTCCAGGTGTAGGTGTCACCTGCTGGGGTTGAGTTACACTCACCTGTTCCTTTGTAATCCTACACTTTTGCCCTTTTTGGGATAGAATATTCCATGGAACCTCTTCTTGTGTGTCCCCTATATAAGAATAAAGAATTCCAGTGGCTCTCTTTCCACCGACCCTTAAGGTTGGAGAGTCATCACAGATTTTGAAAAGGTACTTCTGTGTGTTTGCGGGCTTTCTTTGTTGTTTTCTTAAATTATTGGAATAGTCAGATTTTGTGAACCCAGCATTAGGTTGCCAGCTAAAATAGATGGTGATACCGAGGAAAGTGGGTTTTCTTATCTTTTCCTTGAATATAATAACTCTTCTGACATTTTGCAGATCTCCTTTAAGGACTAATGCACTCCCTCCTCCATATATATTGGAACTCAACTACTTATTCAAGAAACTGGGCTTAGTAGACAAAGACCCTGTCCTCATGGAGTATGTGTTTTATTAGAGAATTGGATGAATGAATGATTCCAACTGGGCAGAACTCAAAAAAGAAAGCATATGGTGCCTAGAAACAATACAACACAGGAAGTTGGCTTACATCAGAGGAGACATTCCTGAGGAGATTGCCTTTATCCAGCAAGTTCCTACTCATCCTTTGCTTCTCCTCTCAGAAGTAGAACACTTGCCTAGCATGTGGAAAGCCCTGGGTTCAATTCCCAGCACTACAAAAATAAATAAACAAACAAACAAACATTAGTCCAAAAACATTTGTGGTGGTCACAATAAAGGGCTACACTGATTAACATTTGCCTTTGCAACTTCTCTCACATCACATTTCTATTCATTCATTCCACCAACATACTGTCATCATTAGACAGTTGATGCAATTGATGTTGGTTCATCAGAAAAATATCCTGGTAAAATTTTATATTGATATTGTTTCAATATGCAAAGGACAGAAAAATTAATATGCCTTTCTTAGTTGCTACCTGAAATCAAAATAATCTCACAATGAGGCAGAAAACAAAGTTATTCCAAATTGCTTCAAAGCCTTCTAAAATTCTGAAATATCTGTAGAAGTCACATTTCCAGCAGTTTGGAGAAGTTGGTCAAATCCTTGGCTGAACTTGACTTCCTGACCCCAAAAATGCTGAGAAAACAGCTGACGGGAAAAGAAAGTACATTATTATTGGTCCAGAATGTCCACAGCATTGATTGATTGAGAAGTTGTGGTCAGGAAGGAATCACCTGAGAGAAACTGGAAAGTTTAGTCAGGAACTTCTGCTCCTCAGGTGAATGCCAAGAGCCAAGTTGGGAACTCTGGTCTTTCTTTACTTTAGGTTTTGTTTAATAGAAAAAAGTAAGGAGATAAGACATATCTTATATATTCAAGTATATAAAGTCCAATTACCCCCAGTCTTAATATTTCTTTAAAGACAAATCTAACTTATACCTTCCCAGTACTCATTACATGCACTAAAGTTCCTTCCTTCTCCAAAGACTTCAACAAAGCACTGACCATGCCCCGTTGCAATGACTACTGCAAGCTTTTCTGAAGAACCCTGAAACACAAACCTTGGGTGGATTCTGCACATCACCCCATCTAGAATCTCCTGTCAAGTCTCACTGAAAGCAGAGGTTTTTATCAACTCCCTTCCCTGAATCCCGGCTTTAAAAAATGGAGGAAGCCTTCTTTATTTAAAAAGTCTCCATCTTAATATTCTGGTTTTTGAAAACCCCTTTACAGGTGTGGATGCTCTGGGGCAGGAGTTTGATATGTGTCAGGAATTGTAATTTAAGAAAAAAATTTGTTTTTTTTTAAAAAAAAAAAAACATTGACTCAAATCATGATAAATGTCAAGGCCTGCAGAGCAATTTGATGTTGATGATGTTGGCCAACATTTACCAACCAAAAAGCTAAAGTATTAATAGAATTGTTCATTCACAAAGTAAGTTATAAAAATTAATTCAGGCTGTGCAGTTCTATAATATAAGAATTGTATAGATGCACAAGAAAAAAACAACAAAAAATCCCTTCTTTTGCTCCTGTCATGTGTGTCTATGACAATGTCTCCAACTACATTGGAAGTTAAGGTAAAAGTCTAAAGTTGATCTGTTTCATGAACTAGAGGCCTCAGTCAATGCTGTCCTGAGTTAGGCTGTGCCCTCCTTGCTCTCAATGGGATACAATGGGATCACATTAACATTTTTTAAGGAATGATTATATTTGTTGAAAGAGGGCTTTTCTTAAAACCAAGATATTGGCAAGACTCTTCTTTACATCTTTGCTAAAGTTTGTTCTGTCTTGATGATTTTGAGCATAGCTTACAGGTCTCCTGCCAGGGAAGCTGAATATAGGCTTAAAATAATTTAACAAAACAGGCAATATGCATCCATGCTCTAAAATTCCTTATGTTCTTGAGGGAAAACATAGACAAGTGCCTTGGACAAGGCACATTGACCATTACCTCCATGATATGGTGTACCATTAGCATATTCAGGATAGGCTCTCTGACAGGACATAATGGTTTTTGACAAATTGCTAAGGAGTCATTTTGGTCAAATCCTTCATTTTTCCTTTTGGAAATAGAGGCCTGAGAAATTAGCTTTCTATAAGCTTAATATGAGTTAGGGGCAATTTGAAGGACAATTTTGTAGCTTAAGAGAAATTTTATGGTCAAGGTTAAGTCCAGAGAATAAAAGAATCTAGGTACCAATTGCAAATTGCATGAAAATTAGGTTTATTGTGACATCAGAGCTCCCACAAATGAACTGCAAACTTGGTTGCAGGAGGCAATGGTGGGAGGTGGGGGACTCGCTCCTCTTCAGCAGGTGACAGATAATCTAAAACCACACTGCATTTCATTAAGATGGGGCTGATGTTTTTTAGTCACTCTTGACTCGGGAGCCCAGTATCGAAACTCTAAGGCTTCCCTGCCCAGCTCTTTAAATATAGCCCAGACTTCCCCTGTTGAGCTCGTCAAGAGTGCTTGAATAAAATCCGGTAAGTCTAGTGTTTTACTTGCTGAACCAGTCAAAACAAGAAAAGGATGCTAAGTTGGAACATTCCTCTCCACTAATGAAGGTCTCTAGTTTCACTTCTCCCCATCACCATTGCTTTGTTCTGCCACTTGTGCCTTCACTCAGCAGAGGTACCACAGGAGATGACAAATTCTCATTGAGTGCATAGAATGTAATAGTTGCAGTATGAAGAGTACAAAGCCCTAAAGTTTGCTCTCTTCCTGCAGGCAGCTCACAACCTAGCTCAGGAAACACATGTGTAAAGATAGTTGCAATCCTTAGGGGTGGATGCTTGGCATAATGGGGGCTCAAAGGACGTGAAGGTGGTGCTTGGCATAATGGGAGTTCAAAGGAAGGAAAGACAGAATCTGCTTAATTGAATCCTTTACAAAGTATGGCCATCATTTACTCAGATATTACTGCATGCTAGGCACTGCTTCAAATGTTTTACTTATTTTATCTCCTTTAAGTCTCCATTGACTATTTTAAAGATTAGAAAACAAGACCCCCCCACCCCCCACCCCCAAAAAAAAATGCTTATAGCCGTGAAACTAATGAGAGGTAGAGCCAGAACTCAATCCAGGTCTGTCTTAGTTATCTCATGCTTCACCATCAATTATAAGGACAACAAGCAGGAAAATGGGAAGTGAGGTCACAAAAGGGAATGGCATCAGTGTGAACTGACTTCAGCCAGGAACAACTTCAGCTCCTGTTGGGTCAATTCTGACCAGCATTTGTCACCAGCCTGCACTGACTGCTTTCAAGAGACACTTCACCTACTAAACCTTATCCTCACTCCTTAAATGCCTTTGGGACAATTTAGGGCACCAGTACTGTGACCAAGAGAATTTTTTATCTTGCTTCCTTTGCATGATTTCCATTTTTTTCTTTCTTGAACTACAGAGGATAAAAATGAAAAAGTCTGTCATTAATTGTTGACATCTACCTGCATTTTCCAGGAGGGCTCTTCCCCTTATATCCACCATTTCAGTCTTCAAATGAAAAGCTCTATCTCTCTGCTTTCTTGTTGCCATGTCCTGAGATGCTTTCTTCTGCCATGATGCTCTGTCTCACTCAGACCCAGAGCGATAGTCAACCATCTGTGGACTGAGAGCTCTGAACCCATAAGCCCCACTTCTCACATTGTTCTTATCAGTTTATTTGGTCACAGCAACAAAAATGCTGATTAAAACAAATTGATACTAAGACGTGGGATCTTCACTGTGACTAATCTGACCATGCTGTTCAAAAGGATTTGGAACTAGTTTTCAGGGGGAGGAATTTTAAATAGCTTAGAGATACAGCCAGAAATGTTTAAGAATGTTGTAAGTAGAGTTTAATGGGCAATTCTGGTGGGGGCTCACAAGACCAGAATACCCAATAAAACTGTGGACAGTAAAGACTGGGCTTATGAGCAAAGACAGAATCTGCTTAATTGAATCCTTTACAAAGAATGGCCACCATTTATTCAACTATGACTGCATGCTAGGCACTAGGTCATTCATGTTACATTCTGGCAAAGAAGTTGTCTATATTTTGTCCATGTCCTGAGATTTTTTTGTGAGTTTTCATTTAGAAGTTATGTATTAATTAATCTGGAGGAAACTTCAAGGCAACACAGCATTCAGGGGCTGGAGTAGCTATTGCTGGTACCTTTTAGCCACATTTAGCAATATAATCAGGAGCAAAAAGCAAAGCAGAAAGACTTGAAAACCTTGCGGTTTGTCCAGAAAAGTGATTGTAACTGAGGCCAAGGAAGTTGCGGTTGTCAAAGACATTACAGTCACTAAAGAAATGTTAAGAACTTTACCAACTGACAGTAGGAAAGATGGCTTGCAGGCATCTCAGGAATTGGCAAGACCACACCCATCTGTGGCTCAAGGGTGTAAAAGTAAAACTTCCTTTGAGAAGCAACAATGGGGATGCCCTGCTTGCCTCCTACCTCAGGCAGCCTAGGAAGTTGTGTTCAGCTATTCAGACTGAGATAGCCTTGGTCCCAGGAGGCATGGCTACTGCTCAAATTATAGAAGAACTTTGTGTCAAATATGTGATGCTGGTTCTGTAGAAATGCAGGATGCTGGAGTTGGGAGATCATGGAGGTATCCACCAAGATTTCAAAGGAAAGCCTGGGAGGTCAGGCAACTTAGAGCAGGGTCAGAGTCCCTGTGGGCTTCCCTTAACAGGGTGACACATAATGTAAGTAGGAAGCTGAAACTGTAGTGGAAATCCCCAAGATTAAGAGATGCCAATAACGTGGGGCATCTGCCAAGGAAAGCTGCAGGAATAGAGCAGAAACAAGTTAAAAGAGACCATATAGGTTGCAACCAGCAAGGTCACAGGGATAGAGCTACATAAGCTTTTTTGGAGACAACATCACAATGCCATATGCCCCTGATGCTGCATGTGGAGCTACAATACTTGTTTACCCAGCTAAATTTTGGTTTTGCTTTGGCCCCTTCTTTCTATACCCCTATTTCTTCCTTGTACTATGAAAATGCTCCCTCTGTGCCATTATGTATTAAATATATGTAACTTGCTTTTTAAAAAATATTTTTAGTTGTAGATGGACACGATACCTTTATTATGTGGTTCTGAGGACCACACCCAGTGTCTCACATGTGCTAGGCAAGTGCTCTACCACTGAGTCACAACCCCAACCCATATAACATGCTTTTCATATTTACTCTTACAGTTAAGAGTTTGCCTTGAGTCTCAGAAGAGATTTTTGGACTTGGCTTTTGGTAATGCTAGAACTGTTAAGATTATGGGGACTCTTGCAAATGGACTAAATGTATTTTAAATTATGAGATGGGCATGAGGTTTTGAGGGCAAAGGGTGGAATATTATGGTTTAAATGTGTTGTCCCCCCAAAAGCTCAATGCAAGAAGTTTTAGAGGTAAATGAGAACTTTAACATAGTTACTGTATTAATCCACTGATATGGATTAACTGGAAAGTAACTAAGTAGGTGGGGAGTGACTGGAGGAGGTAGGTCACTGAGGGCATTCTTGTGGGGTTTATAATTTGTTGCTGGTGACTGGAGCTCTCTGCTTCCTTACTGATGTGTCCTGAGCTGCTTTCCTTCATGATGTTCTGCCTCACCTGAAACCCAGAATAATGGAGTCAGCCATTTATGACTGAGACCTCTGAAATTGTGAGCTCCAATTACACTTTCCCTCCTCTAAAAGAAAAACGAAGAAGAAAAAGTTCTAGTGAACAATTAAGTTTGCTGTGAATCTGGGCATATACTTTATTCTACTGCTTTTACCTCAATTCCCATCCTGAGGTATGAGACAAACTGCAATAAGGAAGAGTGGCTCATTCCAGTTGGGCTGTGATCTCCAGAGATTCTGGTGCCACACCTGCCACCCACGTCTAAGAATCCCTGTTCTGGTAGTTAAGCAGCACTGCTGCCTTCATACTCCATTCAGCTTAATGCAGTCTGAGAGCACATTACTGACAATGCTGGTACTGCCTAAAGGAGCACCCTAAAAGAACTATTTTAAAATCTTCAATCTGTTCTTATTTGTCCTTTTCATATGTACATATTATCAGCAGAGTTTTTTCCATAAGTACCTACTGGGCTAGTGTTCCATCCTTTAAGCACTCAGTTCTGTAGCCTGTGCCATGAATCTTGTTCCATCTTTGCTGTCTTGATGAGCTACCATGGATCCTCTTTCTCCAGTTCTCTTCCTATTTAACTCCATAGCTGTCCTCCCTCCCTCCCCCCGTGCTCCCTCCCTCCCCACCCTACCCCTCTCTCTCTCACACACACACTCACACACAAGCCATCCTGCTAGGCTTTGGATCTTGACATTCTCCCCAAAGGCCCATGTGCTAAAGCTTCCATCCTGTGGTGGTGCTATTGGGAGGTGGTGAAACCTTTAAGACAGGGAACCTGGTGGGGGAGGTCTTTAGGTCATTGGAAGCATGCCCTTGGAGGAGACTGTTGGCTCCTGCCCCTTCCACACTGTCTGGTCCCCAACTTGCCATGAATTGAGTGGTTTTGTTCCATCACATGCTTCTGCCATTTAAGTACTGCCTTGCCACTGCCCAAAAAGCAGCAAGAGTCATGACTCTGGAGCCTCCAAAACTGTGAGCCAAAATAAACTTTTTCCCTAAGTTGATTATCTCAGTTATTTGTTACAGCATTGGAAAACTAGCTCCTTCTCAAACCTAAACAAAAACAAAACTGAACACTCCCATAGTAATCACTTCTCACTAATATTAAAACTACACAATGAAGTTATGTAGGTAAATTGAACTCAAGGAGACTAGGTTAAGAAGTTCCCCTTTCCAATGATCATAAATGAAAATTCACCCCATGGTTGAGGCAATTTCCTCTCAGTCACTTCTATTTTCAATCTGTCTAGATTTCTATTTTAGGCTATTTGTGGCTGGAAAGGCTTATAGATTATTACAGAGCTCATACATTTTATAATTTACGGAAGTGTTTGGCAAATTTCTTCCAGCCCCACCTATAATCAAAGTTACATCAAAGCTCTATTTCCTGACCTCAGGGATGAACACCAAGTGCTTGGCATAGAGGGAAATGTTTGAGAGGGATACCATGCTTCTTTGGAATCATAGAGTGACCCGGAAAGATGCTCATGTTTTCAACTGGCTCAAGACACCTAGTGTTTCTTCCTCATCAGTTTGACAGAGGACATTAGAGATTCCTCAAGTCAACAGACAACACACCTACATCTACATATATATTCCCACACTCACATCTCCCATGGACTGAAAGTGCATGGCCCATGTAAATGCTCTAAAAATATTGGCTGGTGACTGAAATATATAGAAGACAATTTTTATTACAGGATGATCACAGCAGGGGAGTTCCAAAATAGTCAGAGGCCTTTGTGTTGTACGACTCCAAGAGAGAAAGATGTATCTTTAATTCAAAAGAGAATAACATTCCCAATTTGTATATAAGTTGCTCATCACCTACATGTTGGAAATGTCACTTTAGAAAATGTCTCTTCCGTCTTTAGAAACTAGTTCTAGGAGGGAAAAGCAGCCTAAGGTAAAACAGTCTTTCTCTTCCAGCAGAGCAATAAGTGAGTTAAGGTCAAAAGTGCTTGTTCAAGTTACAATCTTACTTCAAAGAAGTGAATGACTATGGGGAATTCACAGAGGCAATTTATGGGAAGTTGGAACTCTTTGATAATTTCAACAAATGCAAGTATTATTCCTTTTTAAAATTTTAAATAATTGCACATGGCAGCATAATTCAGTAAAGCAAAACACAGTATTAAAATATTGATCATAAAGCCTGGTTTGGTGGCATTAACTGTAATCCCAGCCAGTCAGGAGACTGAGGCAGGATGATTGCAACTTCCAAGACAGTCTCAATAACTTATCGAGACCCTATATCAAAAAATATATACATATATATACACAAATATATAAATAATATATATTATTAATATATAGACATATGTATATAACATATATAACATAACACATATATATATATATTCATTCTAAAAGACTGGGGGTATCACTCAGCGGTAGAGTGCCCCGAGTTCAATCCTCAGCACTGCAAAAAAAATTTGATCATAAACTCACTCCAAAATTCTAAAAGGGTTTTTCATGGGTACAAGTCACATTGCAATTCTTTCCTTTCCTACCCCTGTATTTTAAACTGAGCAGTGAAGAGAAGTTCTGTTGACATGACCACAGTCATAAATTATCCTCTCTCCTGTATAAATGCCACACTAATTCTGTGAGGCAGGATTATGACAGCATTATAAATTCAGAAGGACATGGTGACAAAACACACGAGACTGGAAGGTATTATACAAGTGAAATAAGTTAGACACAGAAATACAAATATCATATTTTCACTTATATGTGAAATCTAAAACAAAATTGAAGTCTAAAAGCAGAGGAGAATGGTACTTACTAGAAGTTAGGAGTTGGGAGGAATGGGAAGGTGTTGGTCAAAGGTTATGAAATTTCTGTTAGAATAGATAACAAATATTTGAAGTGACAGATATGTTGAGTTAATCATTCCATGTTTTGTGTGTGTATACCTACTTATATAATGAAGTCACGTGTGTACTTGATAATTACAATTATGGTTTTTCAATATACAACTAATAAAAGAATAACTGGGAGGGTAGTGAATATCTCATAGAATCCATGGTAAGCTGCAGAACCAGGAGAAGCTGGGCAGCAGGAATCATGTCAATAACCCACCACAAGGACAGTCTTGTTAAGTCATCAGCTTTAAATCACTCCTAGGATTCAGAGTTCGGGGTGAGAACATAAATTGGCCATATTGGATCTTAGGCTCCATTTCAACTATGGAAACCAAAAAGACCCTGGCAGTCAGGGCACCAACATCTCTCAAGATTCATACAGCAGACTTCTCCAAAATAAGAAATTTTGAATGCTGGGCAGCTCAATGTACATTATAGTAATATTAGCTGCAGTTTTAAATGGGTAAATTCAAAGACGTCATTAGCTAACAAATGACCAGGATAATTGACTTTTAACTTGGATCTTCCTTTTCTCTACCACTTTCTTAAGCTCTATTCTTTTAATATTCCCTGGGATATCTGATCTTCGGCAACTTATCTCTCATCTATTCTTCTGAACCAATGAGGCAAGAATGCTTGACCAGAGATTTGTAGGAAATGAAAGCCTGCTCCATTTCCCTGACTGTGGCTGTGATGAGTCACTTGCTAATAAAACAAAACTACTTCTAAACTTAAACAATTTAAGAGCCAAGTAAGCCTGAAAGGGCAGAAATCACCTCCAATTTATGATAAGAAGGGACAATAATCATTGCCTTGCATCATCTCCCATATGTGTCCTCTCATGGAAGCCATGACAAAGTCTGAGATTGCTCACTGGGTCTGTCACTGTGATGGACATCCCCTTGAAACCTAGTCTTCCAGAGCAAAGCTGATATATTCATGTGACTTTGAAGAAGTTGACCTCAGGAAGGCAAATTAATAGCAATGCATAAGTGAGATGGAAAACCACCTTAACTTTCAAAATCACCTCATATTTTATAAAGCACCTTCATATGCATTTTACAAACTTCTTATGGCATCATTGTGTAGATACATATTTCTCCCTTTTGTGGATGAGAACATTTGGAGCTCAATTCAAATTACTTTAAGAAGAATGAGCTTTCAAATCTAGGTCTCTTAATTCCAGTGAAAATTTGGACATGTTTAAAGACCAGGATGCTCTTGTGTAGAGGGCCACAGGCCACAGTGGTACTGCCAACTGGGCAAAAACTCTGATATCAACCAGTAGAGGGGTTACCCTAGAGGTGGCAGCAGACAGCTGCTTAGATGTGAGGAGAGAGGGTTCTTTCTGACACCTTATTAGGATGGAACCCAGAGCTGCTTCTGGGATACAGGATGAACCAGGGTACTGCCACTCTCTGAGCAATGGTGAAACCTCAACACTGGTGCTGGGTGCTGCTGAAGTCACATTGAAAGCCATGTCATACCAGGCAAGACCGTTTGGCCAAAGAAGTAATTCTCACTGCATGTGCAAGTGCTTGTATAATGGAAAGGGCATTGGATTTAGACTCAGAAGGTCCAGATTTGAGTCTTGCGTGTGTTTATCTGGAGCCTACCAGAGTGATTCTTAAAGAGGAGAAGAGGGACAAGCTCTTGGACAACAAAGGCCCAGCTTCTCCTCCTGCCCTGGAAACCTGGGTCTGCAGAGCTACCTCAAGGGCCTTGAGCCCAGGGCAAGGCCCTGGCAACACCACTTCTCTGGAGCACAAGATCATTGAAGCAATTGCTCTCCTCTACAACTAGGAAAAAAAGATAAAATGTGAGACTGGGTTGGTCAGGGATCCCATGACACTTAAATCAAAATGATCCATTTAATCAGCTTTGTTAGAACGAAGGGGCTTCAGCATAGCTCTTTTTTTAAAGCATCCCTCTGGCTACCCAGTTAGACATCAGCACAACCCACACAGGGCTCTGTGCTGATAAATGATGACACAAAACACTTTACACCACAAATCCCAGGGGCTGCTGGGCAGGCCGAGTGGTGTGCTGGCACTGGCAAGGGCTGATGGTTCTCATCTCTCTCTCTCCAACTCCACATTCTGTGACCTTACTTTTATAGTTTGAAATTGGCCATCGTAAGAGTCTTCACATAGAAACAGGCAAATGCCACAAGTCAGAACTTTTTATTTTCCAGAAAGCCCATTGTAAAACATTTACCAGCACTTGTTGGAGTGGTGGGAGGCAGCAAAACAAAATACTTTAGCATATCACCTAGACAGGTGAAAGGTCTGTGGACCTGACCCCCTAATTTCTAGTCACTATTGTACTATAGGCAGCTGTTGGTTTTGAGTTCTCTACTAAGACCTCTCACACTTTGTAATTAAGAAAACATGTTGCATTAGAACATTTCAACCACTCTATTTTGTGCTTTAAACTCGGGGCCAGAATGTGTTGAGTTTGGAAAGCCAAGGATATGCTACAAAGGTGCCAAATATTCGGCTAATTTTTCACAGGACACAGACCACATCTTTTCTATACATTGCATAATACCTGGCATATAGCAAACATTCAAATATGTGCTAATCTGAAGGCGAGAACAAAACAATGACCATGATTTAGTTCACCTGCAGACACTAGAATTGAAGCATGACTGAGGACATTTTTGTTTGTTCATGACCCTTAGAGTGTAGCATTAAAGTAAAAAAGCCACAGACTTGGAACAAAAATGCAGTCATGTGGGTGACTGCATACTCCTCTTCTAGACCTTGCACCTGCTTGCCTGTAGAAGCTTTTTCTCACACTGGCAAAGAGCCACCCTAGTGGCTCCTGAGAGACATGCAACCAAACTGTTGGAGATGAGAACTTTAGCCCCTTTGTGAAGAAGCACAACTGCTGACCTGCTGGGGCCTTCTTTGAGAATGCTGCTCTGTCACCCTGGCCTTCATAGTCTTTGCGCTGGGTGGTTGTCCATAGGGCAGTTAGGTAAATGGCCCTTTCCCCTGTTTTCTGTCCCACTTCCTCAGACAATGTTCCCTGGGATCCATATAAGGATGCCTGCATCCAGTATCCTTGATTTGGTATTCAAATACCCCTCTTTAGTGGTTCTCAATAGTATTTCAGCTGAGGGATTGACTACTTCATGCTACCTACTCTATGAATGATGCAGATATTGAAACTTAATAAACAGATAAGTTTATTTGAATAACAGGAAGTGTCAAAAAGATATTTTGGAATCTGAAAGATGCACCTTGGGTACACAGTAGGCAAGGGAGAGGCAGTATAATCTAGTTGAAAGTTACTGGAGGGAATTCCTTATTTTACACCAGCAAATTGGAGACTCTACCCTGAACGGATTGTACATAGGAGGAAAGTAGGTGTCAAAAACATCCATGTTCCATTTCTAACCCAGCCACAACATGCTGTTATAGAGGGTAAATAGAAAGGAAGCCTTTAGTAGTAAAGCTAGAGGGAAAACATAATATCTAGGTGTGCCAATGAGAAAGTATTCATTTAGAATGTAAAGTTGAAATCCTTGTGGAAGATGTTCAACCTGTGAATGTCAGACCACTAATGGATTGCAGAGTCCTCAAATCCATCTGTGCACCAACATTATGGAAACTGGAGTGGAAAAGCAGGGAAAGGCAGGGTAGGAAGTTGAAGAGAACACCAGGATCTACCCAACGACTTATCCAAAGACAGTGGGAAGCCTTTGAAGCAGAGCAATGACATAAACTTCTGTGTTTTGAGATGGTTCTGGCAGCAGTGTGGAAAATAGATTGGAGGGGCCATGAGAGGAAATCGGTTAACATGCTATTACAGTAGGTCGAACAAAAGACTATAATGCAATTGAGAGGATTTCATTGTTTTTTGTGGCTAAATAGCATTCCACTGTTTGTATTTACCAGTTTCTTAATGCATTCATTCATCCATGGACATCTAGGTTGATTCCCCAGGTTGGCCGTTGTGAATACTGCTAAAATAAACATAGTGAGACATCCCTTCAGTATCCTTATTTTATTTCCTTTCAATATATGCTCAGAAATAAGTTGGCCAGGTCACATGGTAGTTCTATTTCTAGTTTTGAGGAAATTCCAATATAAATTGGCACTGTTATATTCCCATCAAAGTGTATCAGGTTATCTTCTTTCCATACCTTTACCAGCATTGTGATCAGTCTTTAAGGATAATAGTCATTCTTAACAAGCGTGAGATATCTTGATTACAGTGGGTTTTTAATGTTTTAGCACAAATGATAAATATTTGTGGTGACATGTTAATTATGCTGATTTGATCATTATACAACATACATGTATCAACATCACATTGTACTTCATAAATTTGGATGCCAAGGACATGCAATTAACCCATAATTATCATATCAATTTTTTTTTACAAAGAAAGGTGGCAAAAATAAGAGGGGAGAAACTAGAAAGAATTGAACACAAAGTGGAGATATTTTAAAATATACAAATGCCTGCTCTTGGAGACCAAATAGACGTGGGGCTTAAAGGGGATAAAGGAATTAAAAATTACTTCCTAGTTTTCAAACACCTGGGTGAATGATCATTTACTAAGACTAGGAATACTAAGAGCAGATTTTGAGAAAATTAAATTCAGTTTTGGATTAGTTGGGTGCAACTAAGAGGCCTCTATGAAGAAATGATCAGTATGAATAGATCCAATATGAGTAGAAGTACATGTAAATTTAAAGGCCTGGGCAAAGACCTGCTTGCAGAGGTAGAAGGTACACAGTGAAAGGATGGATGGTTAGTTATGGAGTATAACAAAGGAATATGAGATCCAGAGGATGAGTGTTGTAGGAGACAGACGAGGCAGGGCACCAAAGATAGCAGGAAACTGTTTTATTTGGCTACAGCCAGATTCAGAGGGTACAGCTTTCTGTCATTAATCCCCTGAACCCCCCGAGTTCAGGTAGTTTCAGAACTTTATACCCAGCATGTAAGCGGAGGGGCTCAGAAGCTCAGTCTGCAGAAGTTCACATAAAAGCAGCTTTTTCTTTCACTGTTTTGGGCAAGTTAACCCTTCAAGGACAACACCTGAGAAGGGAGAGCTTTTTCTCCCCTTTCTCTCCTCCCCCTGCCAGCTGTTACCATGGAGCCCAACTGGTAACTTATCTTAGAAATGTAGACATCTCCATGAAGCTCCAGCCCAAGGCCATAGGCCTTGTTACAGGATTTCTTTTTTTTTCTTAAATCACATTTTGCATTTGCAAACACACTTCTACAAACTACTATACGGGATAAATGTTTGTGAAAAACTAGTAAAGGGGCGTTCAACACCTGGAGTGCTGATTTCTTCCAGGCCTGTGGCCAAGTAAAATAGAGCAACAGGAAAAGAGGAAGTTTACCTACATTATTCTCTTTTGTAGAGAATCTTTTGCTGAAAGTCCTAAAATCAATTATTGTGAAGATTTCTAAAGAAGCTTAGTTAGGATTTTCTGTGAAGGAGGGAGTGCCACTACATGAGCAGATAGTAAAGGAATAGTGATATGCCAAAAACCTTCAAAATTAGATAGATATACTCTAACTAGAAAATGAGACCATTTCTTTTAAAAGAAGAATCCAGGGGCTGGGGTTGTGGCTCAGTGGTAGAGCACTCACCTTGCACATGAGAGACCCTGGGTTCAATCCTCAGCACCACATAAAAAAATAAACAAAATAAAGATATTAAAAAAATCCAGGACTCTGGTCATGGTTATGACCTAAAAATATTTATGTGAAAAATTTAGATGGTGGCATAATATGAACATTTTGGAGTCTAAATAGGATAAACCAGATGAATATGTTGTTATTGTTCACTGAACTATTCTTAAAGCATGATCACCAAGTGATGATCAATTGCTTGTTAAATTGCTTGATCATCACATTGACACTGGTATGTGGTAGCTTCACTGTTCTCAGAAAACTTTCTAATCACAGAAATTTCAAAAACGGCATCTACTGGGCTTAATGTGATCCCATGCCAGAGAACTGATGTGCAATCTGATTTTGCAACTTCAGGGCCAAGCAATTGGATTTGGCCCAGAATTTGTTGGATTATTTCAGATTTTTAGGTGTTTTTCTCCAAGCCTAGTCAAAAATATAATAATTCACAATTCTTAAAAGCAATAAACCAAATCAAAAAACAATTTGAATATGGAAATAAATGTGCAACACATTCCTCTTGTCAGTCCTGGGGAGCCTGTACATGAGGACAGAATATTTCCTCCCTGCAAACTGCTTTTGTAAGTAACACTGCCACCCAGCAGTCTCCTGGGATATTACACCCTAATATGTGATAGCTTTGACACATTTTACTTGGTCTTTAGGCAAACACCAACACTTCTGTGAGATGCAATGCATTTGAATTGAATTGGAATGACACTTGAAATATGGCTTTAATTACTTTTTAAAGTGACTTTTCTACAGGTAGAGGTCTGAAATAATTGTGTGGCAAACAATAGGCTGTTGAAAGCAGCTTAGTCCAGAGGAAGATGATGGCCAAATGTACAGAGCTCACACGTGTCCCAACTTGTCCAATGGTGCAATTCAGTATATGCAGTTCTTTATACCTCAATTATACCTCAATATAGCTGCTTTAAAATAACTAAAAGTAAGAAAATGACAAAAAATAAAATTTCTCTTTATAAAACTCCAATACATCTGTAACAATACAAACCTCTGCAGGTAACTTCTGAGAAAGTGAGTCAAAATAGAAAATAGAGTGGGTGACTGGTCTCAGAGGAATAGCTCCTTGATCAGGGGACCTTTGGAATCAGACCCACACAATAATGAATGTGTACAGTGGAGACCTAAGTGATATTTTAAATTGTGTCAGTTTAACATACATATTCATAGGTGCTTCCTCATGAACTTTCAATGTTTGTTTTGTCACAAAGTTAAAAAAAATTCCATCTTTCATTGAGTGTTTGGTATTTGCCTAAGGACTGAGTAAAGTATCTTCTAAGCACTGAAATGAACCATGACTATTCGAGATGCTGTCTCTGACACTAGTCCTGTGGTCTCTGTCACAATAGGAATTGTGACACAGAGAAGGCAACAGGTCAATTGTTGGAAGCTGGGTACAAACTTAGAATGGCTGCAGGGCCTGAGCTCTGTGCACCAGCTTATAGTGCTTTGCTGTTGTGCTGGAAGGTATGTGGAAGCAAAAAGATGTCAGAAATTCAGCAGGTAAAGTGGAAAGAGAAGAGAGGGAACAAACAGAAAAGAGTGTTTCTGATTTCTAGTTGAGCTGAGTGGCATGAGAGAAAATGTTCTCAATTTTGTCACAGTGATATTTTTCCTATTATTTTACAAACTACTTAAGAATAATAATGATTTTGCCCAGCATGGTGGTCTACAACTATAACCCCAGCGACTCTGGAGGTTGAGGCAGGAGTATCCCCAAATTCAGGCCAGCCTCAGAAATTTAGTGACATCCCGTCTCAAAATAAACAATGAAAAGAGATGGGGATGTAGTTCAGAGGTGGAATGCCCCTGGGTTTAATCCTCAGTGACATGAAAACAAAATGGTATAAGGATTTTATCCCTTCAATCATTCTAAAACTCTAGCATTAACTTTCTGTTCAATGCACAGTGGTCAACACTACTGTTAGGGTTTGGATATGAGGTGTCCCCTAGGAGCTCCTGTTAATGTAGGAATGTTTAGAGGTAAAATGTTGGATTCTGAGAGCTGCAACAAAATCAACCCACCCTAGTTTGAATGAACTGGGTGATGACTGATGGCAGGCAGGTCATGGCTGCAGTAGATAGGTCACTGGGGGTGTGCTCTGAAGGGTTCATGTTCCCTGTGGCCTCTCCTCCACTTCTGACAGACAGGTGGGCTATCTACTGAATACATTCTGATTATCATGAATTGAGCAACTTTCCTCTACCACACCCTTGTGCCATAATGTTCTGCCTCACCTCTAAGCTCAGAGAATGGAGTTGGCCCGGCATGGACTGAACCTCTAAAACTGTGAGCCAAAATAAATATATCTTCCTCTAAGTTGTCATTGTCAGGTATTTTGGTCACAGGGATGAAAAGCTGACTATCATAAACACCTCTAGTGGAAGATATTTTTCCTGGCTAGGACATCTCATTATTTTAGTGACATTTTATTTTTCATTATCTTGGGAGAGTACCCTGCTTATTGTCACTGCTCTGCATTTGGGTGTCAAGGAACACATTTGTCCTGTCTACTTTCACCAAGATATCTGTACATCATATTCTGAGATGACTTGACCAGATGTGTATCTGAAGATAATCTGAATATGCAAATGGATCATAGATACTGTACAGCTTGAGCTCCACAAGGACCATGCTTCTCAGACTTCAAGGTGCATTCAAATCACCTGGAAACATTGTTAAACAGCAAGACCTGAGAGTCTGCCTTTCCAACTAGCTTTACTCAAATGAAGCTGATGATGCCAGTCTTTGGACCACAGTTCAAGGTCGAAGGTACTAAACTAGCATTTTCTTAAGTCTGTAGAGAAAATGATTTGATTCCAAAGCCAAGAGAAAAAAGCATTCCCATAATTTTCTCATTAACCACCAATTTTTATATATCTGTTTTTGTTTCTAAACAAAGTTATCTATAAGAGCTATTTTTAAAGTAAAGGGCTTATATTTGGTTCTAAATCTGTTGGTTCAAGCATTTACTTTCTTCCTATTTGACGTCTAAGTTTTTGAAATTTATGCCTCTATTATAGATGCTATTATGGAGTTTCTCATTTGAAACTTCTAGAATCATCTGGCTTCCACTAAAGTATAAGAATTCTTTAATCAGCATAAGCTAAACACAGAATTCTGGACATTAAAGGGACTTCAAAATCAGATTTTAGGATTTCTCCGAAATTAATTCTTTGGCCTAGTGGCCCTATTTTAATTAAAACCAATTTAGGAATTTCCTCAATTTTTACAGAGCTCTCTTTCAAGTGCCTTTGTCCCTGTGGTCTTCTGGTCATTATCAACATCATTCATTTTTGTTCTGACAGGGAGACACATTGCACTCCTAATAGAGGCAAATGTAAAAGGACCTACACTTGTTCCCAAGATCAAATTGTACAAGAGTGACATAAATCAGTCATTGACAGAAATTTACCATTTTGAAAAGAAACATGTTTATTGCCTATCAGTTCAACATAAGTGATCCAAATAATATTTAGTCCAGAAATGCATTAACGGAAGCATAGTGCCTAGGACAAAGGAGGTAATGACTCTCTATTGGCAAAACCATACTTAGGGTAGTGTAGTGTTCAGGGGCATGTGTGTGGCTGTAAGTCAGAAAGGGTGATGGTCAGGCAAAAGGAAGTATAATTATGATTTATGAAAAAGATCAACAGGATTCAAAAAGATAAATTAAGGTGGTAAAGGTGCATCAGAGAAATAAAAGTAATTATTTTTGAAGTGTGTACATGTGAGCTTTTAGTAAAAGTAAAACCTAAGTATGATGGATGATTGGATGGGTAGGTGGGTGGATAGACAGACAGACGGGCTATCTATTGAATACATTCCATGTGCCAGGCACTCGGCCAAATACATGCTAGGTGATTTTGTTCTCCAAAAAAATCCTTTAAAATTAGTATTATCCCCATGTGAAAATTGATAAATATGAGGGATAGAAAAATAAGTGACCTGTCCAAAATCTTTGACCGCATACTTTTTGCTCTTAACCTCTGGTTTCTAACCCTGTATGACAGCTAGAGAGGTGCACTGCTCAGATCTCCCTTAAATACCACACAGGCAATTGCAAAGAATGCATTTAATGGACAGCCTCTGGTGTTAGCCTCCTTAGGACCTGTGTCAGCTCCCTATCAGAGACCCTGATGTTTCTGAAGAGGCTAAGCAGTGACCAAGCATGGCAAGTGTAGCAGGGTCTGGACACTTCTGCCATTATGGGGCACCTATAATGGACGGTCTTTCCTCTGGAGTTCTGGTGAGTTGTCATAGAATTCGTCAGATCAGTGTTACAGTCTGAAGCCTCGCACTGCCTAATTCTGCCTCCTCCCACCGTCTTTTATCATCTCGGGAATTATTCTGAATAAACTTCTTTTACTCCACAGTCCATCTGGGCATCTATTTCACAGAGAACCCACGGACACACCCTGATTCCAAATATTTGGAGTGCTCTAAAGAGCATTTAGAATCGTTCCATGTGGCAATAAAAGGTTGAATTAGGACAAAATGACAGAACTACTGGAGAAGCAGCTTTCACATAAGGAGGAACTTTCTGATGACGCAGCCGTTGTTTGGTGGTTCTAGTCAAGACTAAATTCCATATCACTGTAGTCATTCAGGTCAACTGCAGAACTGCTCCTTGTATGAAGGCTGTGTGGCATTACACATGCCACCCCATACATACAGAATATCTAGGTTGCTAAACATCCTCTATGATAATTGACTAGCAAAACCAAATTGTTCAGGAAATCACACCAGAAAACCAAACCTGATTTTTTTCAGTGCTCCAATGGGGCTGGTATGATACATCCATACTTATCCATTCCCAGGGAAGTTCAGTGGTGTCTTGACCAGAATGGCCATTGTCTATCTAGAAGCATCTAGTCAGATGTCCCCTCAGTGTTTAATGATAAAAGTGGGAAAAAAAAGTTTGAAGTGGCTGAAGACCACTTCTGTTTAAAACATAGGGAAAACATAAGTGCCACCAAAGAATAAGACTTCTTTAGTTAGCATAAGCTAAATCCAGAATTCTGGACATTAAAGGGACTTAAAAATCACATCTTGGGATTTCTCTGGAATTAGTTCTTTGGCCTGGTGGCCCTATTTTAATTAAAACCAATTTAGAAATTTTCCCTATTTTTTTTTAATCGGAGAACTTCTAGCAAATGAGTTAAGGCTGTGAGATGTTTGCCTCCATGAACCATGTGGTGGGATCAAAACGAAACTTTACAAATGCTTAGGCTGAAAAACAGTCTGTAATGCAAGGATCAACACCTAATAAGTTATTTTTTGTTGGTGCATTATAATTATACACAATAATGGGATTCTTGTGATACCTCTATTCCTGCACATAACATAACTTGGTCAATTTAATTTCACAGTATTTCCCCTTTCCCTGGCCCTCCTCCCTCCCCTGTTTACATTCCTCTACTCTATTGGTCTCCCTCTTATTTTTGAGATTTTACCATACTCTTTTCTCTCACATTGGAAGCTAGAGGAAAAAGAAAAAATATATATATTCCCCTTGACTCTGAGTTTGCTTATTTTGCTTAATATAATGCCCTCAAGTTCTACCTGATGTAGTTCTAACACAAATCATTTTCAGATAACTTGCCCACTACAGCCAGAAAGATGTTTTTCCTTAAGCCCTTGTCTCCCTCCCTTCATCAAGACACAGGCACACCAAGGGGGGCAGACATATTTTGTGCCCTTTCAAGATTTCCATGATGGTCATATTATATAAATAATCATATCTGAGAGTAACATGAAGGGCCGGGAAAGTTTGGCAGAAAAAAAAATCTAACATAATCGGCATAGGAATCTGTATATAAGGAGGCTTTCATTACATGTACAAATATTTATTAAGTACCCACCAAGAACTAGGCTCCCTTGCAGGTGCCTGGGATAAAACAAAATGATCAACTGAGTTCCTAATGTTACGAAGTTTTGTACTTAAAGGCCTCAAGAAACTTGACTGACCCTTCACTGAGAGGAGCAATTGCAGGATCAAAGCTACAACCACCAATAAGGATCCCAAAGAGCATACCTTGGAGCCTTCAAACTGCTATCTTTTTCCTCTCTGCCCACCCTCAAAACTCTGCAGCATCCCTGACATGTTTAGTCTACATTTTCTGGAAATATTTTATTAGACTAAGAGGGTTCTGAAGCAAATTCATAAAGTTTACAAGAAGAATTTTTTTTTTCTTTAAAAGCAAGCTCAGCAATATTTGGGGGTTTTGAAAACTGATGATGCAGCTGACCTACTGGAGAAAAGGCAGTGGGAGGGTCCCTACTGGTATAAATAAATAGTAGCTCCATGCTGCAAACCCACAGCTTGGAAACACAGCTGAAGTCTGAACTCCACCTCCAGGCAGGATGAGGCTCATCTCAGCAGCTCTGCTTCTCATGCTCCTGGTCAGCAGCAGCCTCTCTCCAGTCCATGGTGAGAACTTTCACTTATGTTTTCACTGTGCTTTGAACAGAAATGGTCTTCAGCCATTTCAATCTTTATTTTTTTCTTTTTTCAACTAAAAACTGAGAAGACATCTGATTAAAGGGGAAAACTGCTCAGTTGCTTCTAGATTTATTAAAGTGCTTTAGGATTTTACTCTTAGAAACTGGTTGAGATTTTTATTTAAAGAAGGAAGAGATATTGACTGGAGTCCAATGTTCATGTAACTTATATTAGGTTTGTATAGTCCTGGCCTTTTTCAGATAAGCTCCTGCTATCAATTCTTTTCACATCTCTTCTTTTTTCTGCCTCTCAACGCTAACCCCTCTCACCAGGCCCTTTATAGGGTCTAAATGTTACTGGCATTATCTGGTCTCCTACTTTGAAATTTTTCAAGTCCATAACATATGGTTAGGTCTGACATCAGCCATTGTAAATACATCAGGGAGAGTTCCAAATCTAACTGGGGCCGCTATTTCTCTGTGAATAGATATCTAGTTGAAGTGGCGAGTTTTTATAGCACTGAAGGAATGGATGCATATGCAGAAAGAAACACCGTTCAAGTTTAGTGAACACATTTTTATTCTTAAAATACAGAGGGGTGGGTTTTCCCCCATTTTTGTTGTTTCACATTTTATTTTCATGCTTCAAAAATCTCATTTCTCGCCGCCTCCAGGAAGCTTTCCCATTGATCCTTGCAAAGTTACCTGTGACTTAAGCTCTCTACTGCATCCTGGGGAAAGAGGACTTAGGTATACAACCACCTTGTATGGGTTTTATACACTTGTTTCCTCTACTAACTTGTAAATGCCTGAAAAATTTGGCCCTTTTATTTATAAATGCATGTTTAGTGTAGTGGTAGGCACTCTGGGTTAAGAGAATTTGATAAATTATTTTTTGAAAAAGTTTAGCTTTCACTAAAATGCATGATTTACTTATAAATATATGGAGTACTAATAACTTTTGTTGTTGAATGAAAAGTCTTGGATTTTATTTTTTATTATTCACATCTCAACAGGCAGAGAGTGTGGAGAGTATAAGAGGAAAAACTTTGTATATGAATTTGCAGAAGCAATAACATGTTATAACTAGGTCATGTTCTTTGTTTTTATATGTTGGGAGTGAAAATCAGTTGACTTTTATATAGCATTAATTATAACTCAGTTGTATGTCCCTATAGTGGCAGTTCTCAAATTCTATTAAATGGAGGATCACTTGAGTACTAGTATACTAATACCACAAATTAAGTGTTGTGTGTTTTCAAAGCTAATCTTATTTTATGGTTTTGGTGGAAAATGTTTGAAAATACTCAAATCAAGACAAACAGAAATATACAAACTAAGGCATATTTGGCTGGAAGCACTGGCTTGAAATTTTTAAATCCTCAACTGCACAATATGAAAAATTGGTAATAAAGTTCTAGGTATACATTAAGTGTCAAAGGAATTTAAATAGCTGATTCTGTGTTTACAGGTGTTCTGGAAGCCTATAACACAAACTTGAAGTGTAGCTGTGTTCAAGGGACCTCAGACTTTATCCATGTAAGACAAATTAGTCGGCTTCAAATTATACCTCCTGGGAATGGTTGCCCAATCGAACAAATCATGTAAGTTGCAAGGGAAAAAATATGTATGATTCCTTTCTCCTAATGAAAATCAGATCAAATATTACTATACAACTAGAACCCTAAAAGAGATTTACTTGAGTGTTGCTAAAAATTCTGAAATAATAAAATTTGGAAATATTTAGGTACTGGTCGCAGCCCTTGAACTAAGTGTTTTATACTCTATTTTATTCCTTCAACTACTGCATTCAGGCACATCTATTGCTGTCAATTCCTTTACAGATACAGATACAGAAACAGAGGCTTAGCAAGCTTAACTGCCTGCATGAGGCACACCATTAGAAAGGGAAGAATCAGGACCACACGCACATCTCCCACATCCAAGGTGTCTTCACAGAACCTTGAAGTATGCAATAGAGATAAGATCATTCTCGGGGCTTGCCTGATTTTTTTTTTTTTTTTTTTTTTTTTTTTTTTTATTGGTAGCTCTTCCCATGGATGTTAGGGTCTGTAAACAAGTCAGGATGGTGCCTGGCATTTTGCCAGAGGGAATGGTTTGTGAAGTAACGCCAGCGAGCCATTAAGTGTGGAGATTCCTGATTGGTTGACTGCTGTATCTAGTTTATGTTAATTAAGATAAGCTGTGTAAAATGTATAAATACCTCTGTGGTCCTACAATAAACGGCTCCCACTCCTGCTGTATCAATGTACACAAGTTGTTCGTCAACCCCCAGTTATTCTGCCGCAGTCCGGCTACAGCACATGGAAACAGTAAAACAACAATTTTTTAAAAATCATGCTTTCCTTAAAGTCTAATTAAACCAAAATTATTGTCCTCAAGCTCAAAGATGTGAAGTCTAGCTATAATGTGTTTAGAGCAGTTCCTCAGTCTGCATAGAAAAGTAGAACTCCTTTCTTTTTATTGTATGTCAATTGGCATGACTCAAGTCTCTCACCTCTCAACCAGAGGAAGTAAGGCACCCTAATTTTCTCTGCTTTAAGGTCAATAGTTTTGAAATAACAAAAATTTGCCTGTCTTCAAGAAAATCTGAATTTCTGAATTTTAACCAGATATAGAAATAAAAGTTGCAAATTATGAGAAACTCCTACCAGCTAGAGGTGCAAATACAAGATGATTAGAAATCTTATTTTTCCATCATGAACTCAGAAACCAAATTGGAAGATGCTGCCTGAGAACCCATCTATTCCATGTCTTCTGACTTCCCTAAGATTCACCTACAGCAGTAGAGTTTCAAAGTTAGATGGATGGATCCTTGCTATATAATAATTTATAGCTAAGACAATGGACACATCAAAAATTATGGTTGTTTTTTTTTTTTTTTTTGAAATCACACCAGTAGAGTCACATCTCCCAGTTTTCTATCACCTGGGAGATATCATTTTTCCATTGCATGCAAAACCTTTAGCTCTATGTCTAGCACTTGATAACTATTTAAACACTGCTTTCCATGAACATGACCTGAAGTGTAGAATCTGAAAATCAGATAAACTTCCTTTGAGTTTTGTTCAAACACGTATTTGCTGTGCAATCTTGGACGAGATTATTTGAATTCTTTAAGCCTCAAATTTCTTATCAGGTAAGAAAATAAGTCCTCTAACATAATGCTTTTGTCAGATAAATTGAAATAATCCATGTTACCTGCTAAGCATAGCATGTGACGCATTCTGAGTATAGTATTTGATAATGTGATCCATTAACTATTCTCACTGCTTTTGTTGTTGCTTAATTCCTTAGAGCAAGTAAAGCCTCGTTAGCTGGTGGTTCCACAAAATATCACTCAGAGCAATCAGCTCTTTAACCTCACCTACCTTAAATTTCATTACTCAAGGACCTTTTATCAGAAAAAAAAGTTATTTTCTATAGCCTTTATTGTTCTCCCATTCATTGAACAAGCACATTTTAAAGATATTGTGATATCACTTTAGTAGTGAGTCAACCTTAGTCTATTTGGTCCTTCTTCAACTCAAGTAAAGGTTATCAGCAAAACACTGACCTCTGACACATGAGATTTTGTCAACTTGGATTCAGTTCCACAAGCTCTCACTTATTGGTCTACAAATGGTTGTTTCTTATTCCTCAGATCTCATGTCACAAATACCTGTTTAGATCCAAAACAACCCAGCTTTGATGTCACTTCACCTAGGAATAATTATTTTCATACCCAACCCTTCGCTATTAAAAATGCAAGATTGACTAAAATGTAACACTCTTATTTTTATTTTTGCTAATTTCCCCCCTAGAGTCAGGTTGAAGAATAAGACAACTGTGTGTGTGAACCCTCAAACCTCATGGATCAAGAAATTAATAAAATATTTACCAAAGTAAGTCACACATACCAAGGGGTTTCAGATTCCAATTTGTACTGAAAGATTTCCCTTTGCTAGGCAGTCAAAAGGGGATAATTTTAAATTTATGAGTTACTAAGACAAATACTTGCTTTTTGCTACATCTACATAGAGTAGAGCTAACTCATCCCAGGAGTTCAGTAAACTAAATTAGAAAGTAGTATGTATGATATTCCTTATTTGATATCTCCAGGAAAAAGCCATCATTTCTGGTGTGTTTCTCTAAGCATGACTTTTTGGGTTTGTTTTTACTTCACAGAAAAAAATTGTTTTCAACTCAAGCTCCAGCGATGAAGAAGATCGGCTGATGTCAACATCCCCCCTCAGAACACCTGCATTCCCTGCTTATCCTTGCTCTGGATTTCAGTTTTGTTCTCTATTAAAACTTTTCTAAGAAAAACAATTTCCCTGTACAAACGAGCATTAAGACTCGATGTAAAAATAAACTGCAGAAGTTGATGTGGGTCAACTCAAGCCTCTTCACACCCATACTTTGCAATCTCATTTAGGGAGGAAAGGTTCTTTGAAAATAATTATTTAGTAATAAATCGCATAAGATTCTTTTGATAATGTACCTTGTTTAATGGTAATCTGTCCTAGGAAGTATGGGAATGAGAATTTAAACTTCAAATATGAATTTGAATTAAGATGAAAATTGTGGAATGTGTTTTAATCATTTTACCCTAAGAAGAAAAAGATTTCCATGAGACTCAAGGTTGCATATAAACCCAATACAGCTTCATCCTAACACTCAGAGGGCTCCACAGAGTAGATATCCTCTAAAACCCAATTTGAATTCTTGCCTGGCATATGTAAGGCCCTGGGTTTGATCCGCCTAGTACCCCCTACACACACACACACACATTCACACACATTCACACACATTCACACACACATACACATACACACACACATACACATACACACACATATACACATACACACACATACACACACACATACATACACACACACATACACACACACACAAATAAAACCATTTTGAGGAGATTGAGATCCTTCCTCTACTTTTACAGAGTTCCTTTGTAATACTTATTTTCTCAAAATAAACTAATAACATTGAAATATACCCAGGCTTAAAATTCCAGAATATTCAGGAAAAACTAAAAATCATACAGATGTATTCTTTTATACATTGGTCTTGACAAAGTTTTTATTCACGTCTTTTGCATAGACGAAATACCAGTCTCTGGTATCAAATTCTTTAATGTTTCTTGTTAATCTGACATCCTTCAATAAACATGAGCAAGCATTTTTCTTAATTATGAGCATTTAATTTTTTTATTAGAGCTTTATAGTTGTACATAATAGTTGGGTTCATCATGATAAAATCATATGCATGAAATATGTGCCCCCCACACACCATTTTCCATCCTCCTTCCCCTCCCCCATTCTCTTTCCTCTTCTCTGCTAGAATTCCTTTCACTCATCCATTTATTTATATTTGATTGGTTCTTTTTACTTAAAGGTGCAGTTCCCTGTGGTATACTTACATAGTCATATGATTTTTTAAAGAATTCATTCTGCATTGCCTCCCCTTTCCCATTCCTCCACTCTGCCTCTCGATCTCCTCCTACTCTACTGATGGAAGCTCTTTGATATCCTATTCTTCCCTCCTCCTTTCCTTTATTTTACTCTAGCTTCCACATGTGAGAGGAAACAGTCAACCTGATTTCACTTAGCATGATATTCTACACTTCCATCTTTTTACTGACAAATGCCATAATTTCATTTTTTATGGATGAGTAGAACTCTGTGTATATATACCACAATTTCTTAATCTGTTGATGAGCATCTGGTTATATTCCATAATTTAGCTATTATGAATAGTGCTGCTATAAATATTGAGGTGGCTGTATTGCTGTAGTATGCTAATTTTAGATCTTTTGGGAAAATACCCAAGAGTGGAATAGCTGGGTTATATGGTGCTTCCATCCTTAGTTTTTTGAGGAATCTCCATATTGCTTTCTAGAATGTTTATACAAATTTTCAGTCCCACCAACAATGTACAAGTGTACCTTTTCCCCCACATCCTCACCAGTATATATGTATTGTTTGTATTCGTGATCACTGCCATTCTGACTGGAGTATGATGAAATCTTAGTGTAGTTTTGATGTGTGTTTTGTGATCACTAGAGATATTGAACATTTTTTCATATGTTGGCCATTTTTTGTTTTTGTCTTGTTTTTGTTTTTTGTTGTTTTTGATAGCAGGGATTGAATCCAGGGGCACTTAAACTCTGAGCCACATCCTTGGCCCTTTTCCTTTTTATTTTGGGACAGGGTCTCACTAAGTTGCCCAGTCTGGCTTTGAACTTGTAACCCCCCTGCCTCAACCTCCCAAGCTGCTGTATATGTTGGCGTGCACCACCATGTACAGTCATTTGTGCTGCTTCTTTTAAGAAGTTTCTGTTTAGTTCTATTGCCCATTTGTTGACTGGGTTATTTATGGGTGTTTTTTTTTTTTTTTTTTTTTTGGTGGTTTTTGAGTTCTTTATATATTCTGGATAGTAATCTTTTATCAAAGGAGTAACTGGCAAAGATTTTCTTACTCTGTAGGCTTTTTCTTCACATTCTTAATTGTTTCCTTGAGCAATTTATTCTTTTTGAGTGAACAAAGCAGATTTTAAAAATTTCATTGGTTCTTTTTAGTTCTACATGACAGTAGAATTCATTTTGTTATAATTATACAAGCCTGGTTGAGCCATTCTTTAGTTCCTCTTAAGGGTTCATCATAGTAATTTTTTCTTTGCATATCAGTCTTTTACAGATGATCTAAAATTGAGCAGGCAAGTGAGTACAGTTACTTAATGGGAGTGCTTGACCACGAGAGCTTCTTTCAAAACCTGACATACCAATCGTGACTTCCTCCAGACTTCGAACTCTTCATCAAACACATCCTCCATGTCTCATCATATTGATTCTTAATGTCTCCAGTGTTTCATTTAACAAAATTTTGCACCGAGTTTGACAAATGGAAGGAGGAACTTAAACTCCTGTCCCTTCCTTCCCACCACCTGAGCTCCACAGCCTGCTCATACCTCCTGGACTTCCCTGCCCAATTCTAAGCTCTCTCTGGCTCCCTCCTTTTTTATTTTAATTAAATAAAACTCTGAGGAGGGAATAAAACAAATACTTTGTTTCCTATAATTGAACACATTTAATTATAAATACAAAGATGATATAAAGTGTCAAAATTGGGCAACCTAGTGTTTTTCGGTCTTCAGTAGAGATGAGGAATCATTTTCGTGCTTTAGTTTGATCCAGGTCCTCAGGAAACTCAAATAAGAAAGGCCACCATTTCACATCACCCCCACTTTATAGCTAGAGAAGCTGAGACATCGTGTGGTGAAGTAACTGGCTCAAGGCCTTACAGATACTAAATGACAAGTCCAAATTGGAACCCAGGCACGCAGCACTAGGACCCATGCTCTAATCGCCTCACTGTGCTGACTCCGTAGGAGGTAGATAGTATCCATAGGAGTAGACATTTAACTGCTCCAGTTCATATGAGTAATACGAGACAAACCAGAATTTGAACCCAGGGCCACCTGAATCTTAAGTGAATGTTCTTAATCATTTCATGAGGCTGCTTCAAGTTTTTCCTAAATATATTTCTTATCTTAGCCCATTTTCCCACCCTCTTTTCCTAGCCCAATTAAAGCTAGGAACTATTGTACAGTAGAGTGACTATTGACAAGAATAATGTACTCTATATTTTTAAAAACTAGAAGTTTTAATGTTTTTGCCACAAATGATGTTTCAAGAAATAGATATGCTTACCCTGATTTCAACATTATGCAATGCATAAATGTACAAAAATATCCATGGTTCCCCATAAACATGTACAGTTCTTAGGTGTCAAAAATGAGAAAAGCAAGCCAAGGAAGAGCAGAGCTGCTGCAGCTTCCAACCTCCCCTGGGTTGAGGCACTCTTCTGTGTAGACCAATTCCAGGAGATCTGGGCCACTGAGACAGAGTGAGGCAGGAAGCCTATGGGCAAAATCATAGTACATTTAAGGATAGCCTGGTTTGGAACAGGAAGCTTAAGTGATAATTAGATGCAGGAAAATTGGTTGTACCAGTTAATAGAGCATCTGGGGGAAAGCCTGGAAGAGAAAAAATGTGAAACAGGCAGAATTTGGGTAATTATGACTATGTATGTACATACACACATGCATATGCAAATTAATTAAAATGCAAAGTAAATAGAATTGGAGGAAAACTACAAGGTCATCTGACTAAAGTGGAATGGTTGGCTCTGGGAGGCTGAATGAAAGAGCTAGAAGGCCAAGCTGCACAGGATCTCCTGGCAGCAGAATGCAAGAAACCAGAAACAAACCAAGTTGAGCCTCACTTGTGCCACTTTCACTCATCCCACCAGCAGAAACCTAGGAGCAAGAGATTCTGCTTTGCCAAACAAAGGATGCAGCCCTGGCCTTAACTTGAAATGAATTGCCAGATGTTTGGGCTTCACTCTCTTATCTTCCATTTTCCATGAGTTTCCTATCAACAAAACTTCCGTTCCATGAGATGTGCCATTTTATTGCTCCCAACTTGAGTTAGGAGTTGGTGCATGTTCCAAGGTCTTCTTGCTCTGGTGTAAAGTTGGTACTTTTGAGCAGAATTAGTGTTCTTGTCTATAAAAGAACTCCATGGAACTGAGGAGGAGGACCCCCAGGAATCCAGAAGGGTGACATTTGAAAGAGAAATTATACCATCTTGTAACCCCCAACAAAGGCAGGTTTCTCCATGTGTTGTGTCTCTAAAGACCATCATCCACATCACCCAGAAACTTGTTAAAATACATATCCTCCAGTCCCTCCCAGCCTTAATGAACCAGAAACTCAAAGGAAGAGCTCAGCAATCTGTATTTAACATGCTATTTTATTCTGTATTTGAAGGAAAAGGATTTTGTCCCTTGTTCCTAGCACAAAACTCTTAAAAACCTTTGGAATTTTTTGATTGATAGAAGCAACTCTCATTATTCATAATGAGCCTCTGTCAACCCATAACCAAGTTTAGGCTAAAGAGATATTAGCAGGCCACTAGACAACTTCAGGTTGGGGGCTAGCAGACAGAAGAACCAACCATGTTTATATTTGGTTGGAACTTTCAGCACCCTTTATCCCACCCCCACTAAGGAAACAAGAGGGTGTGGAGATTGAATTAATCAACTAAGCACAAAAATTTAATTGATCCTCCCAAAATCAACATTAAAAACCCTAAAACAGGCTGGGGAGATAGCTCAGTTGGTGGAGTGCTTGCCTTGCATGTACAAGGTCCTGGGTTCAATCCCAAGCACACACACACACACACACAAAAAAAAAAAAAAAAAAAAAAAAAAC
>NW_026000119.1:7798895-7855886 GCF_001458135.2 Marmota marmota marmota | reverse complement strand
TATATATATATATATCAGTTTGGGTAGAATTGGCATCTTAATAAAATTGAGTCTTCCAGTTTATGAACATGGTATAACTCCCTAAAGAGACTTTTCTAATCGCACTCAGCAGTGTTTTATAACTGTGCATGTTCAGATCTCCTATTCCCCCCAAATTAAAATATGAGCTGTACCTCTTGAAGAACATTCATCAGTAAGGGAAAGCAAAGGGTTCGTTATTTATATCATTTGGGAAGCAGCCACATGTGGCTTCTAGCCTAATTTTTATCAGGTGATACAGCACCCTCCTTCATAGAAAAGGAGTGACTTAAAGTGATGAGATGTAATTCCTCACCAGTTATTGTAAGTCTACTCAAATATCCTCTCATCCTCAAGCTATGCCTCTTACAGTCTAGATTTAGATAGATTCAGAAATATTAACCTCTAACTTTCACTCACATTCTTTCCAATTGACAAATATACATATATATGTATAATTATACATATATATAGCTCAGTAGTAGAGCACTTGTCTGGTATGCATGAGACGCTGGGTTCTATACCCAGCACTGCTAAATAAATAGAAAGTAAGTAAGTTATAGAGTACAATGTGCTGTTATAATACATATAAATGATATATATACATATATATGTGTGTGTGTGTGTGTGTGTGTGTGTGTGTGTGTATATATATATATATATATATATATATATATATATATTATGATTAAATCAAGCTAATTAAACTATCCAGCACCTTGCATACTCAATATTTCTTTGTGGTGAGAACCTTTAAATTCTACTCTTTCAGTAATTCTGAAATATGCTTTATTAACTATAGTCACCATGCTTGGCAAAAGCAAGTCATATGGCCAAACCCATATTAGTGTGTTGGGATGTTTACTTTCCCTTTAGTATAACTGTGAGACCATATAAAAAAGGGCATGCGTGCAGAGAAATGTAAAGAATTGGAAACAATAAATTTTCAACAGTTGCTCAAATCACATAGCTTAATAGTACTATTTAGAAAAGAAGGAATTAGTCCACAGCTAAAGTCTCTCTCCTCAGCCCTCAGAAGGGCACACTTCTCCTGGTTTCCTTCTACCTTTCTGACCTTCTCAGACTACTTTTAGGCTCCCCCTCTTTCTGGCCACTTAATATAAGATAAGATTACTTGACTCTTGTATTATCACCAAATTCTTTCTCCCCAAGAAGAAACCACAGTTTTCATTATCATGTATACACTTGGTACCTCCTTGACTGTTTATCTCCACTTCTCCCCTAAGCTCTCTTCCATTCCATTCAAATGACTCTGCTATGTCTCCACTTCGGATATACAAAGGTATCTCAAACTCAATGTCAAAGACCAAAATCCATGGCCCAATACCAATCTGATCCAATTCCAGTCCTTCCTATATCATTGAAAGTTCCACAACCTGTCCTTATGCAATACAGAAAACTAGAACGCATTGCAAATTTCCTTTTCTATTACTACCAGCTCCATGCACAATCCATAACAAAGTCCATTTTCCTAAATATCCCTAATCTGTCCACAACTCTCCATCTTTACCATGACCCTATTGAAAGATACCATCAAGTATCACCTGGACTAAATAGCCTAAAAACTGCCTGTCCTCCTCCATTCCCTCCTCTATAATTCAGCTAAGGTGATCCTTACATGAATCTGATGTTATACCTGCTTCACTTCCGAGCTCAAGGGTTACTTCCTCAGAGAAGCCTTCTGCGCTTCTCAGACTAGGTCAGTTCTCCTTGTGATGTGCTCCCATCCAACATTTTCTTTTCCTTGAGCACACTTTCCTCAGTCACTAATAATACAGTTGTCAGTGTGACTGTCAAACTACCATCTGTCTCCCCATTAGGCTATTAACACCACAGCAGCAAGAACTGTGTCTGATTTAGCTCACCTTTATGATTGTGGCATCAATTATGGCCTGGCACATAGTAGGAGTTCAACAAATATATATTGAATAAATATGTGAATGAATAAATGAACTCTTTGTAACTCTTTAACTTATTGTTAAGATATTATAAGATAAAACTTTTCACACATTTGTTTGAACTTCCTTAAAAGATTGTGAACTTCTCAGAGACAGTTGATCTTTTCTTTGACTCCCACACAGAGTCTCAGGTGTTCAGTAAACAGCTCTGTGCAAAACGAGAGAAAAACATCTTGAACAGCATGTAATTTGTTTAGAATATTATGAAACAATTTTTTTCACTATATTACCTAGAACACATGACTAGGAAACAGGAGGACTTAGCCACAACTACCATTATGCACCTGAACATGCCCATAAGCTTGGAACACTGAGTTCTCCAAGTTGAATTCCAATAAAATTATATCATGGCATCATAACATTAGTGTATGTTTCTAGAAAAAGCAAAATCAATACGAATCCATGCTTATCATAAGTCTAAGATGACTAATATTCATTAAATTCTTGAATGCCATATCACTTAGGGTATCATAGGAAACAGAAGGCACCCTTGGCTGGGACTTTAAAGAGAACACAGTGGAGGAACTATTTCAGAGTATAGGCACGGTTCGTGGAACAAGCAAGGGATGTTGAGGCACCCACTCTCAGGCCTGAAGGTGAAAGGGGAGGGAATGGTGTTATGGAGGGTTGTTTGAAAGCTAGAGTGCTTGACAGAAACTACAGTCATTGCAGGAGTAGCCATAACCAGAACCAAATGTGAATAGGGAGTAAAGGAAATAAATTCCTCTACCTCTGTTTCCTCCCATCTCCTCTCCATTCTCCCTCTCCTCCCCTCATCATTGACCTAAACCATCCAAAAGGGGTCAGATGAAGAAACGAAGGTTCAGAGTCACACAGCCAATGTCAATTCTGGTATTTGAGTCCTAGCAAGCATACTGCAAATACCAAGATCTCATTCATTATTTTGCAAGTTACTGTCCCAAATAAAAAATGTTGTGATTTTTTACTAAAAGTTCCTGAAGTCTACGGATGTGTATTTTTATCCTATATCCCACTATTGAAAGAATTCCAACATCCTTTACCACATAGGTGGGCTACAGGGAAGGATATGGATCCTAAATGATGCCTCTTCTGCCTGATTCTTTCTGCTTATCTCTTGGTGGTGTTCCCTGCAGGGCCTTCAGCAATTCCTGACACTTTCTGTGGTCTCCAGGCCCTTCTGTTCCTCACCAACTCCTGAATAACTGCCTTCCCTACCAACACAGAGGCCAGTCCCTGAGGGTACTCAGGTGGCTCTTTGTACACAGGGCTCTGCTGCTCTTTCAAATCAGCTCTTTGGCCCCCTCTTGTGGGTGACTCATGAAATACCATGTTTAAATGAAAGACAAGGTAGAGAGGGAGGTGACATTAATGCTGGGCACAGATTCCCCTCTTCCTTTCTCATTCGGTCAGACCTTTCCCATTCAGTACTCCCCCATGGATTGCAGGCAAATAGATCCTGTGACTATCAGTGCCAAAACTCAGGACTGAAGGATCTTGCCTCTCAAAGGAGGATCCTCACCAAGCAACATTTGAGAGTTAGACATGCAAAATCTGAATTCAAACTGCACTTCAGAGACTCCCAGAAGATTTATATGCAACAGACACTGAGCAGCTTTATCCCCCATATTTTTTCTTTCACGTTTCTCCATCCCTGTTCATTGAAAAGACACTACATGCAATTAATTCCTAGAGTAAACCCTAACTCCTCAGGTTAGGTCTGCAACCACACCAACGAGGATGCAAAAAGTGGAAGTCAAAAGACTTTAGATCAAAATTTGGTCCTGCTATGATTTACTAAAATATAATTAAAATCTATGAGTCTCATTATTCTAATTTTTTTCAAATGAAAATAGCACCTACCCCTCAGGGAACTAAGAATAAAGAAAGAAAAAAAAAGCTATGTGTAATGTGGGTCCATTACTGGTACTTCTAAATCCCAGGAAGTTGGAATTATTCTTCAGTTTCTAAGGTCATTCCACTGGTCTTCTAGAAATGGTCACATTCAACCCTTTGAGTTTAAGCCACAGTCCTCTACTGGCATCCAGTGGTGAATGGTATAATGTGGAAACATACAACTCCACAAACAGATAATGCAGTAATCCCTAGAACTGACCCAGGAAGAAGGAACCTAAAACCAGCATGTGGCTCTGAAAGAGACAAAGAGGAATAAAAAGATGTGCTTACAAGCTCACCATCAGCTGAAACTTGTAGCAGAGATTTAATTGTTTCCAGCAAGATTTATTCCAGTTTATTACCAGCTGCTAGATGCCAAGCTAAAGAAATGTGTGCTGGATTTTCTTTTATGCATCATCTCAAATTAGATGTAAAATAATTACTAAGATTTCAGGTGAGCTGAGACCCATTATTCAGTAGTAAAATTAACATTTCTAAAGCACTTTATAATAAATGGCAGGTTAGTTCATGCAGCTTTCTCACCCTAATCACACAGCTCAGCTTTGTGTTTTTCCATTTGCTTTATTTGCATATTCTGCCCTTTCTGCCTCCCACCTCCTGAAAAATAAAAGTGACAGTGAACAAAGAAAGCCACACAGACTCTCATCTTTCTATAAAGGGATAATCCAGGTCCAGTGGTCACTCCCCATCCTTCAAGAATGATTGATGTCCCTGATAAGCAATTGGGGTGTCCACAAATACAGAGAACATACATTTTGCTTGACATTTTGCCTAACTTTGGAAATTGTGGTTTCTATGTTTGAAACTCACAGACTTCCTACATGGAAGCAACTTCAAAGAATCCCACTTTGGAAATATCCAGCATGCTATTGTTTTTTTGTCTTTTTAAATTAAATCATCTCCCCCCCACCATTTTCCCACCCATGATAACCTCCTATGCAGATACAATTTTCACTAAAGTTAATAAAAATCTGAAAACCTCAATTGCAATGAGGGTATAAACTGGGATTAACAGGATTCACCTTACCACAATTAATCTAATCTAAATTTAAATCCTTGGAGTTATCCTTTTTTCCCTCTTGTTAAAAGCAAAATTCTTTTCAAACTCCTTATTTATGATCCTTGATTATTATCCCACTACTGCTATAGAATTCAAGAAAGCCTTTCTTTGTTTCGTTTTGTTTTGTTTTGTTTTTCCTAATGACTTCTTAGACTACTGATTATATGACCTGCCAATTCCTTGGGCAGCCCACCTGGTGGCTTGGTAAGGGTGAGTGGGTCCTGTTCACCTCCAGTTAAAGAGTAACTGTGTGAAAGGCAGGTTGGGGGTGGGGGCTTCCACTTTCCATAAGTCCTGCAACTTCTGGAAACTGGTCAATTCTAGAATTGACTGGCAAGGACCTTGACGATTCCTCTAAGTCTCTTTGGTAACAATGAGAAGAATGAGGAAGGTATTTTTCTAGCAAAAGCTAAAATTCCAAGGAAGATTAAAATTGAGGAAGTCCCCTAACTCTCTTTGGACCCCCTCAATTGTCCTGTATGCTCTGGGTTTGGACTCTTCAAGTTTCTGCAGAACAGAAATTCAACCTCAGTGTTTTCTGTCCACCTACTCCCAAGTGACAAATTTATGTAACTTTGGGGAAAATCTTGCCCAAAATCTGAGGTTGGGTTTTTGGGAATGCTCAAGTCAACATAAATCAACAACAAAATGTTACTTTGTGTCCAGTCACCTTGGGACAAGCTATAAGATTTTGACATCTAGCATTTGTTCTCATATTCAACCTGTGGAGTTGGTGCCATCTCTGGGAGAGGATCCTGAGGAGTTTCTTGGGATTGTGGGTGGGCGGGTGCCTCAATTATATCCTTGATGTACATGATGAAAGAGAATTTCAGCACATGTCACTAGAGGCACAGAGAGTTATTCAGGAAAGTAAGAAATATACGTTCAAGGGAGAACAAGAGCCATCTCAAAAATGAGAGATGTGATTTGGGAGTTCCCAGCTCTTCTTTTAAAGGAAATTTGGTGAGGGTTGAGTAGGTAGGAGAAAGTGTGTAGGAATGGCATCAGTCTGTCCTTAGGCTTACTTGGTCTCTGCTATCTGATCAATAGAAACTGGAAAGTCCCCTAAACTATAGGTTTGTTAAAATACTGTATTCTCTCTTTATTTAATCTATTTGTTGGTGGGCTAATTAATAGTATATGAGGTAGACTTACCAATTTCCCAGAAATTTAGACATAACAGACCTGGGAGAGAGACTAGCTTGGGGAATGACAAGACTGGAAAAGTATATGGAACTTTAATATTATATTTCCTACCAGGAGTGATGGTGTATGCCTGTAATCCCAGCAGCTTGGGAGGCTGAGGCAGGAGGATAGCAGGTTCAAAGCCAGCCTCAGCAATTTAGTGAGGCCTTAAGCAAGCAAGACCATGTCTCTAAATAAAAATATTTTTAAAAGGGCTGGGGATGTGGCTCGTGGTTAAGCACCTCTGGGTTTAAACTCTGGTACAAAAAAAAAAAAAAGATTGTATTTCCTTATCCTTCCTTTTTTGTCTCCATTCTACCTATTCTTTAATCTTTCTATCCTACCTCAGTATGATGTGATATTGTTCTGATAGACAGCTTTGCATTGCTGTTACCAAAATACCTGACTAAAATACTGAGAACAACTTAGAGAAGGGAAAGTTTATTTGGGGCTCTTGGTTTCAGAGATCTCAGTCCATAGACTGCCAACTCCATTGCTCTGGGCCCAAGATGAGACAGCATGTAATGGGGGAAGGGCCCAGCAGAAGAATGATGATCCTTTCATAGTGTGATCAGGAAGCAAAATGAGAGAAGAAGCCTACAGCAAAGATAAACCTTTCCAGAGCTTGCCCCCTGTGACCCAATCTCTTCCAGCCATGCCCTACCTGCCCACGTAGTCAACCCTTCAAATAGCGTGGAATGATTAGGTTACATCTCTCACAATCCAATCATTTTACCTTTGAATATTCCTGCATTAACACAGGAAGTTTTGGGGAGACACCTCTTATCCTAAACTATAACAGGTTCAGTGTGGCATTTTACTAAAAACAAAATGACAACTTGAGTATTGTGTATAGACTGTACCTATTTTATTAAAGCATTATTTAAAATAAACCAAAGTCATGGGCTGCACAGTTGTTCATGCTGGTAATCCCAGTGACTCAGGAGACTGAAGCAGCAGGATCCCAAGTTCCAGACCAGTCTCAGCAACTTAGCAAGGACCTTTCTCAAAATAGAAAGGGCTAGGGATACAGCTCCTTAGTAAATTCAATTCTCCTTCCCAAAAAAAGTGCTCAGTGGTAGAATTCTTACTTAGTATCTGCAAGGCCCAGGGTTCAGTTTCCAGATCAGCAAAACAAAACAACCAAAGACTTTATTTTGTATCCTCGCAGGTTGCAAGTGAAATCTTAGAAGCAGATTTTCTGTTCGTTTTTCAGTGTTCTAGTACTGGCAAGATGGGGAGAACAATACCTAGCAGGATCCCACTTTATCCTGTCCATTTTTAAGTCAGAAATATTAAAAAGAAGTGAATCTAGGAGAAATGCATGTCACTCTCTAACTGTGCAATACTAGAAAAGCTTATTTTTGTGGAAACATCTTGGTGAAAAAGAAATCACAATCTCTGAGTCTCAATAACCTTATTGTAAATGAGAGAAATGATTTAGACAGCTATTCAGGTGTCTTCCAGTTCCCTACCCTCCCACATCCTTTCCTCCTCTGACACTTTCTAGCCCAGTAAATTTTGGAATTACCATCCATTAAAATCAAACTCGAGTCTCATCCTTGACCCCTTTCTGGGAACTTCCTCCTTAAATCATTCACTGATAGCAATTTTTCCTACTTTCTTAATATCTGTGCAGTTCATCCACTTTATTTCCACAACTGCATTTTTCCATGTAATGAGCTCAGAATTAAGTTTAGAGATGAAGGAATAAATCAAATCCATAATTTTATAAAGTATAAAAGAATCTGTCCTCTCAGAAAAAAATGACTTTGGTTTTAAGTACTTAGCTAATTTAACTCTGATTTTAAGCTGAGAAGTGATTTACATAAATTCTAACCATAGCACAATTTTTGAGAAAATTCAATATGCAAAATTCATAATTTTATTATTTAAAAAATTTTCTTATTCAGAAAGAACTTGTTAATTTTGTAATTTGTAATTTTCTCTTGCCAAGTATTTAAAATGTATAAGAAAATATGAAATATATTAAGTTATTTATTCTATGTACTGTATTACACAACTATGAATTTACTAAAGATCATTGAATTATACACTTAAAACAGGTGAACTTTATGGTAAATGAGTAGAATATCAAAAAATCTGTTAAAAATAATAACATGAAATATGATTGCTTTAAAAGTATATTTTTAAAAATAAAAAATGTATAAGCTGGGCTTCATGTGCAAGGTCCTGGGTTCAATCCTCAGCACCACATAAAGATAAACAAAATAAAGGTATTGTGTTCAACTACAACTAATATAAGAATAAATATTTTTTAAAAATGTATATCCTAAAATCTCTGAAAGAATTTATTCAGTCCAGTTTATAAATGACTGATTATTTAAGGAATTTTTATTTTTTTTATTGGTACATTATAATTATACATAATAGAGAGCCGCCCCTGCGCCTGCAAGGTAGGCGGACCTGTGACCCACCAGCAGGTCAGACCCAGCAACCTGCGGAGGGGCAGAGTCGCCCCCTCCCCCCGCACCTGCAAGGTAGGCGGACCTGCGACCCACCAGCAGAACAGGCCCAGTGGCATGCAGAGGGGCAGAGCCGCTGCCCGCGCCTGCAAAGTAGGCGGAACTGCGACCACCGGCAGAACAGGCCCAGCAGCCTGCCAGCGTAGTAGGCACATTGCCCCAATTGGAGGAGGGGCAGAGCCACCGCCCACAACTGCGAGGGAGACTTTGCAACTATACAAGAGCAATATAAATATATAGGGGGAAAATTCAATAACACAACAGTTTCACCAAACAGAAAGAAACGCGAACAGTATGAAGAGACAAGGAAAGAAAGGACCACAAGCAATGCAGGTCAACTCAACGTTAGAAGAGGTAATAGCTGCAGCAGATGGAATGTCAGATAAAGAATTCAGGATATACATGCTTCAGATGATCTGGAGTCTCAAGGAAGACATCAGACAGCAAAATCAGACAATGAAAGATCACTTCAACAATGAATTACATAAACAAATCCAAGAAGCAAAAGATCAACTATACAGGGAGATAGAGGTTATAAAAAACAAACAAACAGAAATCCTAGAAATGCAGGAAGCAATAAACCAACTTAAAAACTCAATTGAGAATACTACCAGCAGAGTAGAACACTTAGAAGATAGAACATCAGACAATGAAGATAAAGTATTTCAACTTGAAAAGAACATAGACAGCTCAGCAAGACTGTTAAGAAACCATGAGCAGAACATCCAAGAAATATGGGATAACATCAAGAGACCAAATTTAAGAGTCATTGGGATACAGGAAGGGACAGAGTTTCAAACCAAAGGAATGAGCAATCTATTCAATGAAATAATACGAGAAAACTTCCCAGACTTGAAGAATGAGACAGAATCCCAAATCCTAGAAGCCTACAGGACGCCGAATGTGCAAAATCATAAGAGACCCACACCTAGACACATTATAATGAAGATGCCCAACATACAGAATAAGGAGAGAATTTTAAAAGCTACAAGAGAAAGGAAGCAGATTACATTTAGGGGTAAGCCAATCAGGATAACAGCTGATCTTTCAACACAGACTCTGAAAGCTAGAAGATCCTGGAATAACATATTTCAAACACTGAAAGAAAATGGGTTCCAACCAAGAATTGTGTATCCAGCGAAATTAAGCTTCAGGATGGAAGATGAAATTAAAACCTTCCACGATAAACAAAAGTTAAAAGAATTTGCAGCTAGAAAACCATCTCTTCAAAACATCCTTGGCAAAACATTACAGGAAGAGGAAATGGAAAATAACAATGAAAACCAACAGTGGGAGGTAGGACAGTAAAGGGGGGAAAAATAATCAAAGAGGAAAACAAACCATGTTTAGTAACATAAATAAACAAATATGGCTGGAAGAACAACCCATATCTCAATAATAACCCTAAATGTTAATGGCTTAAACTCACCAATTAAGAGACACAGGCTAGTAGAATGGATCACAAAACAAGACCCAACAATATGCTGCCTACAGGAGACGCATTTGATAGGAAAAGACATACATAGGCTGAAGGTGAAAGGTTGGGAAAAATCATATCACTCATATGGACTTCGGAAACAAGCAGGAGTGTCCATACTCATATCAAATAAAATAGATTTCAAGCCAAAGTTAATCAAAAGGGATAAAGAGGGACACTACATACTGCTTAAGGGAACCATACACCAACAAGACATAACAATCATAAATATATATGCCCCAAACAATGGTGCAGCTATGTTCATCAAACAAACTCTTCTCAAGTTCAAGAGTCTAATAGACCACCATACAATAATCATGGGAGACTTCAACACACCTCTCTCGCCACTGGACAGATCTTCCAAACAAAAGTTGAATAAGGAAACTATAGAACTCAATAACACAATTAATAACCTAGACTTAATTGACATATATAGAATATACCACCCAACATCAAGCAGTTACACTTTTTTCTCAGCAGCACATGGATCCTTCTCAAAAATAGATCATATATTATGTCACAGGGCAACTCTTAGACAATATAAAGGAGTAGAGATAATACCATGCATCTTATCTGATCATAATGGAATGAAACTGAAAATCAACGATAAAAGAAGGAAGGAAAAAGCATACATCACTTGGAGAATGAACAATAGGTTACTGAATGATCAATGGGTTATAGAAGACATCAAGGAGGAAATTAAAAAATTCTTAGAGATAAATGAAAACACAGACACAACATATCGGAATCTATGGGACACATTGAAAGCAGTTCTAAGAGGAAAATTCATTGCTTGGAGTTCATTCCTTAAAAAAAGAAAAAACCAACAAATAAATGATCTCATACTTCATCTCAAAATCCTTGAAAAAGAAGAGCAAAACAACAGCAAAAGAAGTAGAAGGCAAGAAATAATTAAAATCAGAGCTGAAATTAATGAAATCGAAACAAAAGAAACAATTGAAAAAATTGACAAAACTAAAAGTTGGTTCTTTGAAAAAATAAACAAAATCGACAGACCCTTAGCCATGCTAGCGAAGAGAAGAAGAGAGAGAACTCAAATTACTAGCATACGGGATGAAAAAGGCAATATCACAACAGACACTTCAGAAATACAGAAGATAATCAAAAACTATTTTGAATCCTTATACTCCAATAAATTAGAAGATAGTGAAGGCATAGATAAATTTCTTAAGTCATATGATCTGCCCAGATTGAGTCAGGAGGATATAGACAACCTAAACAGACCAATATCAATTGAGGAAATAGAAGAAACCATCAAAAGACTACCAACTAAGAAAAGCCCAGGACCGGATGGGTATACAGCAGAGTTTTACAAAACCTTTAAAGAGGAACTAATACCAATACTTTTCAAGCTACTTCAGGAAATAGAAAAAGAGGGAGAACTTCCAAATTCATTCTACGAGGCCAACATCACCCTGATACCTAAACCAGACAAAGACACTTCAAAGAAAGAAAACTACAGACCAATATCTCTAATGAACCTAGATGCAAAAATCCTCAATAAAATTCTGGCGAATCGGATACAAAAACATATCAAAAAAATTGTGCACCATGATCAAGTAGGATTCATCCCTGGGATGCAAGGCTGGTTCAATATACGGAAATCAATAAATGTTATTCACCACATCAATAGACTTAAAAATAAGAACCATATGATCATCTCGATAGATGCGGAAAAAGCATTCGACAAAGTACAGCATCCCTTTATGTTCAAAACTCTAGAAAAACTAGGGATAACAGGAACATACCTCAATATTGTAAAAGCAATCTATGCTAAGCCTCAGGCTAGCATCATTCTGAATGGAGAAAAACTGAAGGCATTCCCTCTAAAATCTGGAACAAGACAGGGATGCCCTCTCTCTCCACTTCTGTTCAACATAGTTCTCGAAACACTGGCCAGAGCAATTAGACAGACGAAAGAAATTAAAGGCATCAAAATAGGAAAAGAAGAACTTAAATTATCACTATTTGCAGATGACATGATTCTATACCTAGCAGACCCAAAAGGGTCTACAAAGAAACTATTAGAGCTAATAAATGAATTCAGCAAAGTGGCAGGATATAAAATCAACACGCATAAATCAAAGGCATTCCTGTATATCAGCGACAAATCCTCTGAAATGGAAATGAGGACAACCACTCCATTCACAATATCTTCAAAAAAAATAAAATACTTGGGAATCAACCTAACAAAAGAGGTGAAAGACTTATACAATGAAAACTACAGAACCCTAAAGAGAGAAATAGAAGAAGATCTTAGAAGATGGAAAAATATACCCTGTTCATGGATAGGCAGAACTAACATCATCAAAATGGCGATATTACCAAAAGTTCTCTATAGGTTTAATGCAATGCCAATCAAAATCCCAACGGCATTTCTTGTAGAAATAGAGAAAGCAATCATGAAATTCATATGGAAAAATAAAAGACCCAGAATAGCAAAAACAATGCTAAGCAGGAAGTGTGAATCAGGCGGTATAGCGATACCAGACTTCAAACTATACTACAGAGCAATAGTAACAAAAACAGCATGGTACTGGTACCAAAACAGGCGGGTGGACCAATGGTACAGAATAGAGGACACAGAAACCAATCCACAAAACTACAACTATCTTATATTTGATAAAGGGGCTAAAAGCATGCAATGGAGGAAGGATAGCATCTTCAACAAATGGTGCTGGGAAAACTGGAAATCCATATGCAACAAAATGAAACTGAATCCCTTTCTCTCGCCATGCACAAAAGTTAATTCAAAATGGATCAAGGAGCTTGATATCAAATCAGAGACACGCCGTCTGATAGAAGAAAAAGTTGGCTACGATCTACATACTGTGGGGTCGGGCTCCAAATTCCTCAATAGGACACCCATAGCACAAAAGTTAATAACTAGAATCAACAAATGGGACTTACTCAAACTAAAAAGTTTTTTCTCAGCAAAAGAAACAATAAGAGAGGTAAATAGGGAGCCTACACCCTGGGAACAAATCTTTACTCCTCACACTTCAGATAGAGCCCTAATATCCAGAGTATACAAAGAACTCAAAAAATTAGACAATAAGAGAACAAACAACCCAATCAACAAATGGGCCAAGGACCTGAACAGACACTTCTCAGAGGAGGACATACAGTCAATCAACAAGTACATGAAAAAATGCTCACCATCTCTAGCTGTCAGAGAAATGCAAATCAAAACCACCCTAAGATACCATCTCACTCCAGTAAGATTGGCAGCCATTATGAAGTCAAACAACAACAAGTGCTGGCGAGGATGTGGGGAAAAGGGTACACTTGTACATTGCTGGTGGGACTGCAAATTGGTGCAGCCAATTTGGAAAGCAGTATGGAGATTTCTTGGAAAGCTGGGAATGGAGCCACCATTTGACCCAGCTATTCCCCTTCTTGGTCTATTCCCTAAAGACCTAAAAAGAGCATGCTACAGGGACACTGCTACATCGATGTTCATAGCAGCACAATTCACAATAGCAAGACTGTGGAACCAACCTAGATGCCCTTCAATAGACGAATGGATAAAAAAAATGTGGCATTTATACACAATGGAGTATTACTCTGCATTAAAAAATGACAAAATCATAGAATTTGCAGGGAAATGGATGGCATTAGAACAGATTATGCTAAGTGAAGCTAGCTAATCCCTAAAAAACAAATGCCAAATGTTTTTTTTGTTGTTGTTTTTTTTTATATATATAAGGAGAGTAATTAAGAACAGAGTTGGGAGGAAGAGCATGAGAAGAAGATTAACATTAAACAGGGGTGAGAGGTGGGAGGGAAAAGGAAAGAGAAGGGAAATTGCATGGAAATGGAAGGAGACCCTCATGGTTATACAAAATTACATACAAGAGGAAGTGAGGGGAAAGGGGAAAAAAAACAAGGGGGAGAAATGAATTACAGTAGATGGGGTAGAGAGAGAAGATGGGAGGGGGGAGGGGATGGGGGATAGTAGAGGATAGGAAAGGCAGCAGAATACAACAGACACTAGTATAGCAATATGTAAAACAGTGGATGTGTAACCGATGTGATGCTGCAATCTGTATACCAGGTAAAAATGGGAGTTCATAACCCACTTGAATCAAAGTGTGAAATATGACTTGTCAAGAACTATGTAATGTTTTGAACAACCAACAATAAAAATTAAAGAAAAAAAATAATTATACATAATAGTAGGATTCATTATACCATATTTGTTCATACACATAACATAAATTGGCTCATCTCATTCCCTAGTATTAAGGGAAGTTTTTTTGTTTTTTTGCTTTTGTTTTTGGTTGGGCTGGAATTAAAAATTGATTAAACATCAATTAAAACTGATTAACATTTATATAAATATTTCAATAAGATTTGTAGGTTGAATTTGATGAAAATGTAAAATTTGAACATCTTAAACTCTCAACATAATTTTAAACCCAAGCAAAATATTAATAGACCTTTCTGTACTAAGAATTCCTCTTCAGACATTAACTTCACTGACAATCGTAAAAGAGAGTTCTTTGTCATGGAGATGTTAATGTTCAGGGAGTTGGTCTGGAACATCTTAATATGAATCTTTTGTCTTTTAATAAAGCACATGAGTTGAAAGTCAACCAAGTTCTACAGCATTTCAAGTATTTTTAATCCAGTATAACTTTTTGTGATTAATGTAGAAAGGAGCCACATTATATTTCTTAGGTTTTCTCTAAAATACTGAAGGCCAAATATGTTTCAAAAACAGAAAATGTCTTAGCAACTTGGTTTTCTCCAAATATGACCTAAGCTTTGCTAAAACTTGTTTGCTCTACATAACTAAAGTGGTTTCTTGGCCTCTTCTTTTAACTAGCTGTTACTAGATACATTATAATCCCTAAAACAGCTTTTTGTTTTTCTTTGCTTTTTGGTACTGTGGATCGAATTCAGGGGCACTTAAACCCTGAACCACATCCCCAGCCCTTTTATTTTTTTTATTTTGAGACAGGGTCTCACTAAGTTGCCACAGTCTGGCTGGGCACAATTCAGGAGCCACTTGTCAAAAGAAACAAACTTTATTTTTAGAACCACACATGCCAAATAAAACCGCTCCTCAGGAAAAACCCTCAGAGCCCAACTGCCACCACCGGCTTCCCACAAGCCTCTCTCTCAACCACAAGCCTCTCCACCTCCCACAATCCTCCTGCTCTTGAGGCCGATTGGCTGGGTCACGTGGGCGGAGCCAAAAAAGTCCCCCAATGAGCAGCTCCGTGGTCTGAAAGGGCAGGGAAACAGCCCAATGAGCATCACCGCAGAGGAGCCAATCAGCTAGATGTTGCTGGGGCTGTGAGCCAATCATCAGCTGGCAGTCTGAAAGTTTGCTGGGGCCCCTTCGGCTGTGGCTCTCAACACTAAGTTACTTTAGGGCCTGACCAAATTGCTGAGGCTGGCCTCAAATTTTGATCTTCTTACCTGGGTCTCTCTAGTCACTGGGATTATAAGTATGCACCATCATGCCTGGCAAAGCATAGCTTTTAAAGATTGATAAAAATCTGTAAATATAAAGTAAACCATGAGAAGGATACTCATGAATTCTCAGCAACAGAGATTTCTCTACCATCATTTGCTGACATCTCTGCCCTGACCATCAATGTTTATATCCTTCCAAATTAATGTGTTTTATTACTCTAAACTCAAAAGAAATAAACAAAGATAACTGAATAAAGGACTCTTCTACTGTATAGATGATCTCTTTGTTTGCCTTAAGAAATTTTGGAAGAAATTCAACTTGCTACATTCTGACTCATGGCCATGCATATCCTTATGGAGTAGGGAAAGTTTGTGGGGCAAACATTAGAGCCAAGTCTCAATAATCTCCTCTAATTATGTGCTGAACTGAATATAAAAAATACATGTCTTGTCCATATATATGGAAATCCATCCTTTGGATCAGTTCCATTCCTTTACCTCCCCTCACACAACCTCCCCCAAATCAGTTGATTTCATGTACCTATTGTTGCCGAAAGCTCAGTCCTTATACCCAATGCCAATCCAATAACAAGGACATGGTTTTGAGAAAAAGGAAAAATAAGATTTATTGCTTTGTTACCATGGGAGAAACACAGGGGACTCCTATCCCAAAGGCTGTGATTCTTGCCCATCAGCAGGAACAGAGGGCTCTTAAAGAGATGACTCAAAGGCTACATTCCACATGTTCTCTGTTAGACTTGTAATTCACTTGTTAATTTGGGAGGTAGTCATTTCTGAGATCTTCTGGTACCATTCCCAAAGTCTGGATTATTTCATTCCCATGGTTGGTGTGTACTCAACGACAGATGAATCTGCCTAGGAAGGAGAAGAAAGGTAACCCTGTGTCCCCTGAGATTAGGGAGGAGCAGGTAGAGAGGAAGGGAAAGAAACATGTCCATTTTAAAAATAAGTTGCAGTGGCAGAGCAGCAAGGGCTACATTCAAAGCATAAAGTGGACCACTGTTGCATTTCCCCACTGTCAATTTCTATGGAAAAATGGATAACGACCTCTCCAAGCTGCTTCCTGTTGAGTAGGAGTGAACTTGGGGAAGTAGCCCAACGTCCTTGTTCTCTATCGAGTGGGGAGTGGATAGTGGACAGTATTCAGCATCAGAACAGTTCAGATGTCCACAGTGGCTGATGGAAGGTGACTGGACAAGGCATACACGGGGCAGGGATCATGCTAAGTCAACAATAAAGACTGCAAAGTATTACTCTTTTATAAACAATTAACACAAAAGCAATTAGTATTTCAGCCAGTCTCTGAAAAAGATAGTAAAGTCATAATCATATTAGTGAAAAACAGATCAAGTAAAGTTAATAAATCATAATAAAGATAGTAACTCATAATCATATTAGTGAAAAACAGATCAAGTTTATCAATGTAGGAACATAGGAAAATTTATAGTTCTATGAGATAGGCTAAAATTGACTCAGGACATGCTTGCAACACTAGAGTCCATTGTGATCATTATTATTAGGCACTCCCACAAAAGAACCCTTACTTTATAGCCTCTGGCTTTACTTACTTTTGGTAGGGCTGACACAGGTGTACATCTTAAATTACATTTAAAAAAAGAACATTGTTTTTCCTCTTAAATGTCCATGTAGGACTGTGCTCAGGCTGTACTTTCCTGCCAGGTGTTTAAGACCAAGTTAGTCAAAACTGACTTTGCTCCTATCTACTCTTAAGAGTCAGCTGAGATTCCTAAGAGATCACTCTTGGGAACATGTGTGAAGCCTCCTGGCTCCTTTAACTTTCCTCTACCAGTGATGCCATCTACCATAGGGCAACATCCTGCTGGCCATACATGGATTCTCTTGGAAGTATCAGGGACATTTCCCTCTCCAGTGATCCTCCTCTTTTGCAAAATGTGCACTGGTTGGCTTCCTATTTTCTAGGATTCTCTCAATCTCCCTGATCAGCAGATTGGGAGACTCACCAGAGGTGCAGGGCAAGATCTTAGAGGGATCTAAGAGGACAAGGGCCAAAATGTTGGCTGCCATTTCCTTGATTCTTTTACTTCCTTGTCTTTGGTCTCAAATTTGGTTTTAAAAATCCAGCAAGCCGGTTTCTCTAGTCTTAAGGAAGGAATAACAGGTTATAACTTCAATATCTATAATTTGACAGTTAGCCCTTTCATTAGTATTAGTAATGAAAGTCAGCATTATATACTATCTGTCCTGTAGGTGATGACTTATTATTACACAATAACCCAGGTTGGTTTTTCGCTTGTTTGTTTATTTGCTTAAAAGCAGTACCTCTGCAAAACAATAACAGGCAATAGTTATAAAGTTTGCAAGGAAAATACAAATTTAAGTTAACAGAGCAAAAACATATTCAGTTTTTGTGAAGCTATGAACCAAGAAAAGTGACTTTTATAATGTTGAACCTTTATTTATACATTGTATCCCCTGTTTGAGATCACAGTAATCTATACAACAAAAATCAATCTTTTGAACACAACTTTAAATGAGCTGAAGTCTAGCCTACTTGGAGCCATTCTAACATGGACTAAGGTGGGAGGCAGAGTCTTATCTCAGGTAAGGCAGGGCTCTTAACAAATAACACAATACAACATTACCTCTGAAACATGAATCAAAGAAAGACTAAGAGAGCTTTTAACTTTCTTTTTGTGGAAAAAGCAGCAAAATGCTTTTATGTTTTATACTGTCACCTTTAAACAGATCAGGCATTCATTATCTTCCAAAAATGCATTTAAATTCCAATTCCAGTATGAAGAGTAACACAAAATTGTGTATATAACTTATTAACAACATGTTACTTTATCCATCTATAAAACATCAAATGACATGAATAAATACAAACCAAATTTGTTATTTTTATACAAATCTGAGACTTTTGCTACACATAATTTTAGTATAGGAGAATAGCAACTTGGCAATTTTCTCCTAAGCTCTACATTTACCTAAGTTTATCTTTTAAAGTAAAATTTAGAATCCAGAGTGTATGACAACACTTTATTTTGAGATAGGGTCTCAAAATAAGTTGCAGTGGGTTAACAAAAAATGAAATGATAGCCTTAAATCTGTTATACATTTAGGAAACAGAGTTAATGATCAGAAATCGACTTAGTCAAAGCAAATAGATGACAGTGTGGCTCTTCTATGTCAGATACAATGTATAAAAGAGAACACTATTGGTTATCTTGCAGATAAACTTTCATTTTATACACTTTTCCATGACACTTAGACAAGGCTTAGACAGATATAGTTCTCAGATGCATATGTATACATAGTCGCATATATTTAGGGTGTCAACTGTATTGTTATAAACAACAGTTGTTTGTTTAACAAGTTACAAAGTAACCATTTAAGACTTTAAAGTAGATATAAACCCTAATTCCTTTAAGACATAGTTTCCCCAAGTAATAAGACCTAATAAATACAAGAAAATTATCTTTTTTTTTAAAGAGAGAGTGAGAGAGGAGAGAGAGAGAGAGACAGAGAATTTTTTAATATTTATTTATTTTTTTTTTTAGCTTTTGGCGGACACAACATCTTTGTATGTGGTGCTGAGGATCGAACCCGGGCCGCATGCATGCCAGGCGAGCGTGCTACCACTTGAGCCACATCCCCAGCCCCAAGAAAATTATCTTGATAGATGAGTGCAGATCCACATTTCAGACTTGGCTTCACATCAGTACATTAAATTTCAAATAACTTTGTGCTAATTATAGCCAATTTGATCACAAACACCAAATTTTTGAGATTTACCTTCCATAAACCTTCTGAGACTCAGACATTCACAAGTTTATGTCCTTAGTTTTGTCCTCTTTCACCTTGGACTTTAGCCCAAGAATATTACTTTACCAGACAAAATACTTTCTCACCAGAAACATTTCTTTTACCTTCTAAATTTCCATACTAAAATATATTTCTATACCTATAACTTTCTTTTATCTTTTCTAGCTTTGAACTCTTTCTTAAGTTCATATTCTGAAACAGTCCTTATGTTATCTGTACATTTAATTTACACAAAAAATTTCATCCCAGGAGAGGATTGGACAACCCAGCACGTACAAAAATTGTGCCTTAGTCTTTTTTCTGCCAGGTTGCATTCGATGGGTTGGAGCACAGGATATTTCTGAGCCTGACCAGTCTCCCTTATAATTATCACAAGGTCATCAACTTTAAGGAAGTTTTCTACTGTCAATTGTACCCAGAGCAGCTCCTTTGGGGCCTTTTTCTTACCCTAGATATACTGATATGCAAAGGAGGAAGCCCTTTTCCATCCTCTTCTTTCAGCTTCCTCGAAGATCCTTAGTTGAGGATGTCTACAAAACACAGGTTGGCCTTAGTTTCCATCTTTTTCTTTTCTGGGTGCAGTTGTTTATTCTGCCAGTCTCCCCAGGCAATTATTTTGATGGGATACTGTTAGAGCAACAATTACTTTGCTCCAGTGCTGGATAGTCCCTGGCCAAATGGTCCTGTCAGATCTTAAAAGGGGAGACTATTCCTGTCCCCCGGTAGTAGGTTTGACAGTGCTAGAACTGACTACCATATTCTTTGTGGCCAGCAGCTTCCACCCCACCAGGGCAAATGGGCTGGAAGGCAGGGCAGAGGCCAGGTTCTCTTTGGCCATTTTTCTACAGCCCAGGCAGCTTTTCTGGCTGGTGTCCTTGAACCATGATGAGATAATCTAAATATATGTGACTAGGTATACATATGCATCTGAGAAAGCCTGTACATACAGACTGTCTTTCATATACTTTATCCCTGAAAGACAAACTTCAATGTCAAAATTGTATAATAATCCAGAAAAACTATTCAAAGGCCATATTGTGTTACAGTAAATCCTCTTTCTCTTAGACAGGCTTATCCCTATAGGTGGCCTATTCAGCCAATATCTCTCTGCTTAAGAGACTATCAGTAATATCAATGCAGCATGGCCCGTGTCTCAAAGGGACAGTAACAGACAAAATAACAGATGAGAAAGGATCACTGACAGATGGTGACCTTTAAAACAGACAGACCTGCATTCCTTCCATTTACTTTACCTTTGACAGACCAACTCCAACTGCAAGATTCTATAATAATCCAGAAAGTTATTTAAAAGCCAGATCATTACAGTAAAACATTATCTTAGGCAGACATATCTATAGGTGACCCTTTCTTCAACTTACTTTACCTCTGACAGACCAACTCCAATGGCAAGACTGTATAAACACACACACACACACACACACACACACACAGAGACAACCAGAGAAGAGCCCCCAAACCATGGCAAATTGACAAGAACCTTTAAATTGACCAGCCGAGATCTTTCTCAAGAAACTACTATAGGATCAATGCAGTACTAGCCATGTCTTAAAAGGGAGAGTAACAGATACAAACAAAACAAAAACAGACACACAACCAGAGGCTATTCCCAAACCCAAGGCCAAAAAACAGATGAGAACCTAGAATATACCAGAAGGGAGTAGATAGCTGTAGGTTTTCAAGTCTCACTTAACTATGTCTATTACACCAGTGGTACCACAGATGTCCCCCCAAAAGAGGGACAATATGTTCCCATAAAGAAGAACCAGATGTGGAATCAAGGGTCTCAGCATGCACACCAGGGAACTTACTGAGTTCAGTTTCCTTTTTTGCAAAGTGGATCATGATGGAGCAACCTGTACCAATAAGGGAGAGAAGGCAGGAGTTCCCCAAAGCAAAAGGAGCTTTGGAAGCTGCTGGGATGGTCCCTCAGTATCTCCCTTTACTTGCAGGAATAGTTCCTCTGGTTCAACCCAAAGCAAACTCATCCATCTCCTAACTCTCCTGCCAGCCAGCTTGAATCCTCAGCATGGAAGAGACCTTGGAGAGCAAGGTCTGCCCAAGAAAGCTGGAGAGAAGGTTCCTCTTTGGTCCCACTCTTTGGTCCCTCTGGGTCGCCAAATTTGTTGCCGAAAGCTCAGTTCTTGCCCCCAGTGCCAATCCAATAACAAGGACATGGCTTTGAGGAAAAAAAAAAAAAGAGGCTTTTGGCTTTGCTACCAAAGGAGAGACACAGGGTACTCTTGTCCCAAAGGTTGTGATTCTGCCCATCAGCAGGAACAGTGGTCTTTTAAAGAGGTGACTCAAAGGCTACCTTTCACATATTCTCTGTCTGGAGTTGTAATTCACTTGTTAATTTGGGAGGTAATCATTTCTAAGATCTTTTGGTATCATTCCCAAAGTCTGGATTATTTCATTCCCATGGTTGGTGTGTACTCAAGGACAGAAAAATCTGCCTAGGAGTGGGTAGAAAGGTAACCCTGTTTCCCCTGAGATTAGGGAAGGGGAGAGATTAAGGAGGATCAGGTAAAGAGGAAGGGAAAGAAACATGTCCATTTTAAAAATAAGTTACAGTGGCAGAGCAGCAAGGGCTACATTCAAGCATAAAGTAGACCACTGTTATACTAGTAGCTAAATGCCGAGGCTCACTGGGAATTTACAGGGGCATTTTTGCTTGTCACCAACACCCTGCCTATAAGGCCACTTCCCTCACTGCCTGAAAGACCCACTGAACCTCAATAGAGTAGGAAAGCAGTCCTTCACTGTTTTTAAGCTTTAAACTCTGTGTAGGGAACCAACTATCTGCCCTGTCTGCTTTAACTGAGTGTGTAGCCTTTTAAACAAATGAAGCAGCAAAGCGAATATTTACAAACATTTTCTACCTCCATCCTTTTACCAATAGACACAAAGCCCCAGGAACAATGGGGAAGGGGGCAGGACCTTATATTGTGATAGGTTTGCCCAGAAAAGGAGATTGTAGAATATTTGACTTGGAAGAATCTTAGTAATCACACACCCTCACTTTAAAGGTGAAGAAAGTGAGGCTGTGAATCATTATCTGTAAAATAGACTCCAACTGTTAGCTACCACTCTGATAATTAGTAAGTATTACATTTACTACTCTAATACCTGCCTAAAAACTGCTTATCCTCCTGAGAGTCTAATTTTAATGCAGGGTTCTAGATGCCAACCTTGATCTGAGGACTTGGTTGGAAGAACTTTATTCTAGAGGTGATCTAGCCAGCATAGTGAGGACTGGGAGGTGATAAGGGGTGATGGGGGCTGTGCTGAGCCAATAGAACCGCCTTCCGAAATGAAGCACTCATTCTTCCGGCAGCTAGGCCTGGGGTTGGCAGCAGCTGAAGGTCTCTGGAAATTGCCCTTCCAGGTCATGCCACCTTCCTGCTCCTGGGAGCAGCCTGTATTCAAGAACTGCTTGATGCAAAGGTATAAATGTCCTAATCCTCCCTCCCCAACTCCAGAGAAATCAGAACAGCTCTTCCACAGTCCAAGCTTCCTGTGGGCTCTCTGAGGCCTCTTCCTTCGGCCTAAACCTACTTCCTTTCCTTCAGCATGTGTTAATCATGAAAAAATTTCCAGCTTGACTTTTTACTTGCTCATCACCCTATTGCTATGCTGACCAAGGAACCTGACCTGCAAAGTGGGTAGCAGAAGTTGACTGAGAAAGCAGATGTTAAGAAGAGAATCTGAGCTGTATCACTCACCAGCAGGCAGGGAGGACATTGCTGATCCTATAAGGAGTATGCACAGCCCCTGGCACAAATAGTGGTGCAATCGATAATACTTTCACCTGCAGTGAACTGGGATTGATGGAAAACTCGTGAAAGGAAAGGCAGTAGCAGATACAATGCATCAAGCATTGAAAAAAATTGAGGGATAGTAATTCTAAGAGAAATGGAATTGGATAGCTATGGCTGGAGGCATTATGGAGGCATTAGAGATTGGGGGGGGGGGAATAATAGAAGGCACAAAATGATTAGCCATTAAAGACTAAGTGTGCCATGGTCAAGTGTAGTTGCTGACCCCCATTCATATTTTAAAATCCTAATCCCCAAGAGGATGGTATTAGGAGGTGGGGGACTTTGGGAGTGATTAGGTCATGAGGGAAGAACCCTTATGAATTGGATTATTGCCCTATAATATGACCTCTGAGCACTCATTACCGCTTCCACGAAGTCAAGTCACAGTGAGAAGTGGCATCTACAAGGAAGAAAGCCCTCACAAGACCCTGGGTCTGCTTGTGCCTCCCTCTTGGACTTCATTGTCTCCAGAATGGTGAGATATGCATTTCTGTTGTTTACAAGTCACCCAGTCAATGGTAGATTGTTATTGCAGCCTAAAGAAAATATGAATCCAGGGGCATCTTTGGAGCACATTAGGAAAAACTTCTCTGGCAAAGATAGGAAATATGAGGACAGGTCCAGGATTTAATCATAACCATAGCAGAGCTTCAGAGAAGGTTGGACTCTCTCGTTCTACCAAGGTTTGTATTACTAGCCAGGAACCTGTTTGGGAAAAAAAAAATAGAACTCTGAAAATTGGGATAGGGTTTAATTATACATCTGGGTTTATGTGCTTGAAAATGTTGAATCCATAGACTGCTGGGCCCCTGACCCTGCATGGATAGTACTATTGGAGGCAGCACCCCAGGCCTTGCAGGATAATATGTTCCTATGGGCTCTGTCCATCACTTCTCTTGACCACTTGATCACTAGGAAGAGTGCCACAATGCAAGTGCTAGGCCTGCCAAGGGGGTCAGAGGACCACTTCCCCAAGGACCTACAGAACTGACTTGACAGGAGCCAGCACAGTCTAACAGAGTACATGTGAAAGTAATTTTCTCATGGTACTGAGGATTTAATTCAGGAGTACTTTACCACTGTGCTAAACTACCAGCCTGTTTTTAAATTTTATTTTGAGACAGGGCCTCGTTAAGTTGCTGAGGGCCCCACTACATTGCTCACAGGCAGTCTAGCACCTAGACATGGTTGTGTACCCATTTAAACCTACCTCTTTATTCTGTGCTTTAGGGAGACTCACACATACCCAGTTCCTGTGTTCTGATGGCCAGGAATATGCACAGCCCCTGTGTGGGGACTACAAAAGTTGGGGTGTTTGGGGGTAGACAAGCTCCTTTTAGGAGGAGTTGGTGGACTTGAAGTCATCGCTGTGGGGAGCCCAGGGAGAAGACTTGGGAGTGTTGAGTGCTCACTCAAGCTGCTAGAGGTCTACTGTTGGCTGGCCCAGTTATTTCCCAGATGCGGTTGGTAGGGTATGCTCACAAATTCTTTCAAGAGAGAAATGGGGGGCTAGGGTTGTGGCTCAGCGGTGGAGCGCTTGCCTCGCACATGCAAGGTGCTGGGTTCGATCCTCAGCACCACATAAAAATAAACAAAATAAAGGTATTGTGTCCATCTACAGTTAAAAAAAAAAAATTTTTTTTTTTTAAAGGGAGAAATAGACCTTAGAGTTTTAGCTCTTTTTCTGCCTTCAGTGCAGGGAATTAAGCTTCTGAAAGCACACTTGTTAGCTCATATTTTTTTCCTGTTGTAGAAAGAGGCATGTGCCCAACCACCCCCAATGCTATAACAGGGTCCACTTTATGCTTTGAATAGCCCTTGCTGCTTGGCCACTGCAACTATTCTTAAAATGGACATGTTTCTTTCTCTTACCCCCCACCCTCCTCCTCCTCCTCCTCCNTCCTCCTCCTCCTCTTCCTCCCCCTCCCTAATCTCTCCACTCCTCCCTAATCTCGAGGGAAACAGGGTTACCATTCTTCCCCATCCTAGGCAGAGTTCCTGTCCCTAAGTGCACACCCACCATAGGAATGAAGTAATCCAGACTTTGGGGATGGCACCAGATCTCAGAAATGACTACCTCCCAGATTAACAAGTCAATTATAACACCAGAAAGAGAACATGAAATGTCGCCTTTGAGTCACCTCTTTAAAAGACCCCGTTCCTGCCGATGGGCAGAATCACAGTCTTTGGGACAGGAGTCTCTTGTGTTTCTCCCTTGGTAGCAAAGCAAACCTTCTTTTTTCCTTTTTCTTAAACTATGTCTTCATTATTGGATTGGCAGTGAGAACAAGGATCAAGCTTTGGGCAACAATGCCAAAAGTGGTGAAGAGCCACAACATGGAAAACCTTACAGTTAGGATGCTATATGTGCAGGCCACACATTCTCCCCTCAAGGAGAAACCAGCTTTGGGGGATTCCTTCCCTAAGATATGGTGCAGTGTCCAGGTGGTGTCTGTGCCTGAGTGTGCTTCTGCCTTTCTGCCTATCCTATGTGGATATTCTCTCCATTGTGGGTTGCACAGCAGCTCTCAACTCACTCACGACTTTCTCTCAGATGGAACTGACCCATGAACAGATGCATTATCCAGCATCTCCATCAGTGGAGGGTGAGTCAGGAGCCACCTGTTCTGCAGTGTTGCTGCCATCACTCTCCAAGCTTCTAAATGAAGTAGAAATTCTTCTGTGGCACATAGTGAAAGAAGGGATACAAAGGGTCTTAAAAGTAGGCAAGTTAGAGTAGAAATAATATAGGAAAATCCACCACACAATTATGTTCAGTGAGAATGCCTAGAGGATATTCAATTTGTCAAAACTAGGGAATGCTCTGAGATAGCCTCTAACACCACTGAGATGCTCCCCTCTATAGATCAGGGACCTTGGTATGAGAGGTTATTACAGAATTGTGCTCCCTGGTTTAAAAAAAATTGGGATTATATGCTCTGGAAATAACAAAAGTGAGTCTGCAGAATTAACTACCCCAAGCAAGGAGAGCAGAGTTATAAAGAGCAACAAGGACCACATGGCAGCCAGGGGGAGAAGCTGAATCAGAGGAGCCAGGAAAATGGTCAATAGAACATATCACCCATAAGGCAAGATAGATGGGCTACAAGCAGAGGTATTGCTCATACTACACAACCAAAATAATCAAGGATAGATAGACAAGAGACTACTGTCACTGTCAGCCATCCAATAAAACATTATGATCTCATGCCCAGGTTTTGGACTTGAGGCCAATTTTGGTCCCATAATCACCAACAAGAATGCCAGTTCCCCAGGAGAAAATACCTGTAAAATCAAAGGAATGCATCTGAAAATAATTCACCCAGAATCTAGTTCAATCATATCTAGCGGTAATTAATTCATGAAACTGTACCCACATATTTTGAGAACTGTTGCATATAAGGACTGACCTGACACTGAAACTCAGGGGTGCGAAACATCATCAACCAGATCTGGCTCACAGTGAGTCCATTGAGTTCACAGCAGTGGTTATTTTCCCAATCACTAAATGTATATTGAAATGTACACACTTGGGATTTGGCAAAATCCCCATGCTGGTTCCTTGGCCTGCATGATAAGAATTATGATAACATAAAAGACTAAGTAGAATCTTCTGAATCTGCTTCCCCTCCACAAACCAGTAAATTAAAAAATGTACTACACAGAGGTGAAAACAGCAAATAATCACACCCTGCTTAAAGACCTAAAGAAAGCCTTAGTGTTGGTCCCCATCATATCTTCATTTAATTCACCAATCTGGCTTCTCACAGAATGCAGAGGGATCCTGAAAATAGCCTACTACAAGCTTAACCAAGTATTTGCACTACATCTTTTGCCAAGTTCAGAATCTGATAGAGCAGATTAACAAATTCTCACCCATACGGTATGTAGTTACTAATCTGATAAGTATGTTCTTTTCCAATCCCATCAAAAAGGTATATAGGAAACAATTTGCATTTACTTGGGACTGACTAGAGTATACTATAGATACTGTATTTATAGTGTTTCCCTGGGACTAGGTTTACTTTGTTGTGTCCAGACATAATTTGACATTCCTTTAAAATTTCACATGGGCCACTATATTGACATCATGCTAATCTGACTCTATGAGCAATAACTGGCAAGTATGTTCCGGATACTCCCCAAAGATTAAAATAAAAGGTATGAAGATTCAGGAGTTGGCCCTGTTGATGAAATTATTGTATTCTGTAGTTCCTACAGAAGGAACCACAATGCCAAGTGGGTCTCTGAGTTTTCTGGAGAAAGCATATTTCTGCCTGGAAATACTGTTCTAATCAGTACATTTGGTGAATGAAAGGATGTCAGCTGAGCATGAGTCTGTTTAACAACAGACACCAATAACATTGCAAGTTGCCCTGCTTCTTGTTCATCTGACCCAACAGACCTTAAGGTATTTGAGATTCTGTGGTGGAAAAAGACACTGTGTAAAATTTTGGCAAGCCTTAATAGGAGATTGTAATGCAGACCTTTAAGGAAAAGGATCCAGACCACGTCATCTTCAGTGGAAAATTATGCTTTAAAAAAATTTATAGAATGCCACATGACCGTGGTAGCAATAGAGTCATAAGTTATCATGTAGCCAGAGCTGCCATCATTAGTTAGGTCTGTCAGACACACAGATCTTAAAATCCAGCAAGCTCAGTAGCGATCCATCATTAAGATAGAAGCTGCATGTCCAAGATCAGGCATGAGTACAGCTGGGAGGATGGAGGACACTGTATGATGGAGTGTCCCAGGCCCCTGTGTTATCCACTGCTATTGCACCAACAGCCCTCCCTCAATTAACACTCAGTTCATCCCTCTGACTTTTTTTTTTTTAATAAGTTGACCTCAGGAAAAGAGCCCTACCATAATTCTAGAGTCATGTCTTCAGAATTTAAATGAAGTGACTTCGAATAGAGCAAGGGATGGACTGAAGAGGGTGTTTTGATGTACTGCTCAGATCCCCTCTATGACTTGAAGCTTTATTCCCCTCAAACTGAGAGATACTCCTTAGTTGTTGACCCTCTCCAAAAATTATCTCCAGATAGAAAGAGCCACCTTACAAGGTTATTCCTGTTCCTGGAGACAGACTGAATCTGAAAATAACTTGTCAGCACAGGGCCATTATGACCTGGCCATTTTTCCCAGGTCAGACAACTTAAAGAGCCCTCCCAGCTTCAGATCTCCCTGTGAAGTCAGGTCAGCTGATGCTCCCTTTTTTTTTTTTTTTAATAGTACTTGAGATGAACCCTAAGGCCTAGTTCATGCCCTGTAAGCATTCAACTACTGACCTACATCCCCAGCTCATATGGTATGAGTCTATTGAGGGAGGTGGGGAGCTAGATTATGTTTAAGGAATGATAATAGGAATTAGTTCAAGATGATTTTTGGAATAAAGCAGCATAGACTAGAGGCTATCAGGAGGGAAACCATCTAATGATTCTTCATTATGTTTTTTCAATACAGAATGTATGAGACAGCACTGCGAGAGTATGGGTGGAAGAAAAAACATACCACAGCCATGTTTTACAAACTTAGAAGGAACCATTTCATTGGTTCCTGTCTTGAAGGAGAGATAAAGCTTTTAAGGGCAGGATTATCTTATTCATTTCCGATGTAAAATTTTATAGATTTAGGATCAGTCCCTATGCCAGTCACTGTGATGGGCGTGACACAGAGAAATATGAAATACCAGCTCTGCCATTCATCATTGACAATGGTCTTTGCTCTGTTATTGAAATGCTCTAAATCTCAATTTCCTTAATTATGAAATAGAATAATTGTACTATTTTGTGGGGCTTTAAAAGAGAATGTGAAATCACCTGGCCCAACTCCTGGCACACAGCAGTGCCCAACAAATGCCCCTTGCCTATTCCTCAAAAACTATTTTTGAGATAAAATGTGCTAAGTATACACAATGACGTTCTAATAAGCCATGAAGAAAAATGAAATTATGTCGTTTGCAGGAAAATGGATGAAATAAGAGACCATTATGTGAAGCAAAATAAGTCTAACTTAGAAGGTCAAGGTAAATATATTTTCTCTCATATGCGCAAGCTAGAGAGGAAAAAGGAAAAGAAAGGTAGGAGTGGGTCTCATGGAAATCAAAGGGAGATCTGAAGAGGAAAGGGACTAAGGGGTGGGAGGTAAGGAGGGAGGGGAAAGTGTTGGGGAGTGATACTGGCCAAATTATATTGTCATATTGTATTCACAGACAAATATGTAACAACAAATCCCTTCATTATGTACAACTGTAATGCACCGATACAAATGAGGAGAGGGCTGGGTTCAATTTGCACAAGGGCCTGGGTTCAATCCCTAGCACAAAAAGAAAATAAAAAGGGAGAAATAAAATTTTAAAATAAAAAAAAAATTGTGAGGTAATTTAATTAGACTAATCTGAAAAATCAGTAATATTTCAGAAGTCCAAAAGTTGTCATGAAAGAGTTCATGATTTTATGGCAAGAGCCAAATTCATGTTATGTGTTTTGATTACAGTGAAATCATCAGAGAAGGCCTCTAAAGGCTCCAACTTGTAGAGTATTTAAATCTAATTACTGCAGTATGTTTGAATGGACACAAAATGACAGCCACAATGGTGATTGATGATGTCACTTGGAATCTGTTTATTATTAGTGTCTTTAAAATGCCTTTTTGGACCAAGGCCACCCTACTCCACTTGATTATTTTATGGCAGTTTGAGATTAAGAGTATGATCCATTTCTCTAGAGCTATTTTTTTTAACTTTTAAAAAATATTATATACAGAGTAGGAGAACAAAAAAAAGTTCATCCCATTCATTTTTCCTTTTTTGATGACTATCCATCTTCCTGGTGATTCTCATCTTATGTACTTGCTGAAATGTAGTATTAGAGAAACAAATTTCTAAGGGCTATTTGGGTGAAAGAGTTTCAGAGTCAGTTTTTAGGATTCTCACTCATCTTCCTAAAACTTCAAATCCTTGCAGCTGTTACCACAAAATTCTGAATCTTTCATCATCAGATTTGTTTGGAGAAGTTACAAAATGGCCTCATGCTTTCAGGTTGGAAAAGATAGTCTTCACTGAGGGAAACCCTGAGGAAGTCACAGATACACCAAATGAAAGAGAGCCAATCATGGCCGGCTTTGAGGAAGCAGCCCAGGACGAGGGAAAGTAAAGGTCATCTGCGGTGAAAAGCACAGGAAGTAGGACTTGGGTTTTGTAATCTGCTAATCACTGTTTCAAATTAGATCTCATATAAAAGTGGCCTGAAGTCATTTCAATTTGTCTATAGTTGAGAAGCAAAATGATAAAAATAATACAAAGGAATATTTACTGACTACCTAGTATTATGTGTTAAGTACTTTACCAGCATTTTTCAATCCTCCTTCCTACTCAGTGAAGTTGGTTCTTTTATTATCCCCATGTCAGATGGGGAAAAGCAAGGCTTGCATAGGTGATTGTCAATGTGTCAATCAGGACTCTCTTGCAGGGAAAAGAAAAATGTCCCCCTCAAAAGGTTTAAATAAAGTGCTTAATGAATAATTCCTTTATACAAGGGTGGGCAATGATAAAAGAAACCAAGAAGGGGACCAGCAAGAGCGGAGCCAGGGGAGAATATCCACTGCCAAAATCATGGCCTGGCAGGGCCAGATTGGAGACCAGCATCCTTTCCTTAGATCTCCTGCCGGTTCTTCCTATTGGCTAAAGCATCCAGTGACTAGCGGGAATGATATCCCAGTTGCTGTATTTGGTGGAAACAAGCCTCCTAGGGCCCAGAGAAGGGCAAAGAAGGATGGAGAATGATCTGAAAAGATAAATGGAAAAAAACCTGTTACATGACTTGTTCATGGTCACTCAATGAGACTGACCCAAAATCTCACACAGTATGGAGTATGACATGTCTAGAGAACTCTTTCTTGCTGCTCCAATATAGTTCCTCACAATGAAATAGAATACCTTACCCAACTGTATCTGTGACAAGTTCAACATTCATGCTAGTGACCCCGAATAGAAAGATGAGACCAGAGGTGGGTAGAACTAGCAGACTCCAGAGCTATCTTAGAATAATGGTGAGAAATGGGCAAAGATGGCCTTCTTTATAGGTTATGGAGGTGGGGCAGTGTTGGTTTTGGTTTGGGGTTTTTTGTTTTTGTTTTGTTTTGTTTTGTTTTGTTTTTGGTAGTGGGGATTTAACCCAGGGGCACTTTACTACTGAGCTATATCACCAGCCCTTTTTTATTTATTTTGAGAAAGGGTCTCACTGAGTTGCTTAAGGCCTTGCTAAATTGCTGAAGCTGCCCTCAAACTTAAGGAATTTGATTGTGATGGTAAAAGGAGATGGATGTGACAGCCATGAAGGAGGGGTTTTGTTTGTTTGGTTTTGAGAGGAGATAAAAAATGGAAACAAATTTAAACACTAGGTGAATGGAAGAAGTTAAAAGAAATAAGACATGACATAAAGTTCCAAAAAATGAAGCAAGTAGGGAGGTCCCCAGCACTGGGGATGAGATTGGCTTTGGATAGGAAGGGAGGGAGGACAGTTGTTCCATTTCAAGGAAATTAGGAAGGAGAAAAGAGGAGTTATAAATTCATCGGTGGAAAAGGGGATCTCTGAAAAAGCAAAGGTTTTTTTATTTATATTTTTTAGAATAGCTGCGATTTTCTTTGTGAAACCAGAAATAATAGTAGAAAATAAAAATTTACCTATGTCTTCTAATTGATTCTGTCTTGTACTCTAAATAGTTGCCAGCAGATATGGAGAATCCAATGAGTAGATGAATGTTGACATTCTTTGTCTTTTGTAATCGTTCATAATATTTTTGTTTTTAGTAAAATTGATGAAAAGCTTTTAAAAATTCCAAATGATTACTTCCAGCTTTTTGGGCCACCTATAAATAAATCATTTCACAGTTACTAACGTGGAATTTGGAAGTCCCCTACTCAAATGTAAACAGAACAATCTCTCCAAATTTTTCTTTTTTTTTTTTCCATTAATCTCATCAGCTGGACACAAAACTAATTTTCACATTGAGTGTGAATGAAGAGGGAAACAATGACTTTGTGTCTAGTGTCCATAGATGGAGGTTATTTTGCATTTATGATCTCTGATCTTGACTGAGACTGTAACACAGTTCTTTTGTCTTTAGAAAAATAAAATGTGGATGAAAAAGATACAGAGATTAAAAATCATAAATTCCTATCTATGCCCACCACCAGAATCAACAAATTCTAAAATTTAGTCATGTTTACTTCAATTTGTTTACTTATTTAGCAGTACTAGGTATTGAACCTAGGACTTCACACATATATACAAGGCAAGCACTCTACAACTGAGCTTCAGCTTTGGAAGAAAGGGAGGCTGCGTCCTCCCTTTAGCCAGAAGAGCAGGCAGAGTAAAGATTCAGAGTTGGTAGTTGAGAATTTTCATCTTATTGTTTCTATTTTTTCTGTGAGATAGAAACCTCTTTAAACCCATCCACTTGAAAAGCCTATAAAGGAAATTGGTATGCTCGTGAGACTAGAGAAAATGGGGGATATCTGAAACAGCCCTTGGAAGAAAGGAATTTGATGTAGTTTTAGCTCAGCAAATTGCTTCCTCTGAGATTTTAATCAAATCTAAATTTCTTCTGCCTCAGTATCTTCTGGAAAAAATGAAAGAATTACAGTGAGTGGTCTCTAAGGTCTTTACAGGATGAGAATCATAAGGCCTCTCCTCATGTTGACCCAAAACATTGGAAGGGTTTCCAGTGACTTGCAGAATTCTCAGGTCAAGAGTGTTCCATGAAGGGTCAACTATTATAATGTGATTCTATTTCATGGACTGGGAAGCTTAACTGACTGAAATTTTTCAGTGTGTTCTTTTTTCTTGCAAGTTGTGACATGGACCCTGTTTTAAAGCTTCGTTTTGCCAGATTAGCTTCATTACTCACGGCAGTTTTGAAGATGAAATAGTGTCAATCAGTCCGAAGACTTGAGTGTTTTATGCCATGCCAAAATGCCATAAAATCATCAAGTATTACCACCGAAAAGGACTTTAGCAATCGCTTCATTCAAATATTCACCCAAAACTAAAGGTCATATAGAACACTGTCTGAATTGCATTGACCAATCTTTCCATCCTCTGGTTTTGTGGCATGGTACTATTTTCTTGTTCTATGCCAAAAGAGAATTTACTATGACAAGTATAGGCTACCAAGAATGTTGCAACAGCGCAGATGCTACCCCTGTGGTCGCCAGAGTGACAGCAGACAGACGGTATGTAGTGGTTAGATGCAGTTCAGGACAGTCATTAATCCTCATGAACTTCCTTTAGCAGCCCCAACAGTAGGAAAAACAACTGCTTTGCTGGTGCTTTTTCCAGCTATCGCTTAATTAGCTGAAGTTTGTCCTCTTACTGGAGATTTTGTAAGAAGTACCCTTGGGAACATTCATTTGTGAGTTCTCATATGCCTAAAATGTCCTTTTGCTTTTATTCTTTGAATGACATTTTGGCTGGATTATCCCTGCAAATATGGTAGTCATGGGTTCCCTATCCTTTCCTCATTGCATCCTTTCTTGCTTTGAAGAAAGGTGTCATAACTAATATTTTATGAAAGAGTAAGCAATATTCCTTAAAGAACTATGAGACTATTAAATTAACATTCTGGGCAATTATACTTTTACACCCAGTATATTTATGCCTTTGGGGGAAAGCTGTGTCTGTTCTCTGTGAACTGGTTATTAAAACAAGAACAAAATGGTCTTGGATGAGATGTGGCTGGAAATTACATTTCTAACTTATTTATTGTTTGAGGAACCAACAGAAAATATGAATCTTAAGATTTGATCACTATGTGTTTGGTTGGTGGTCAGCAGTAATTATTAAAACTCTACTTCTAGTTGCCAAAGACTATTGATTCTAGGTCCTTATGGAAAATTAAACCACAAACGTCCTCTCTTTACCATAGAGAAATTTGCATAAGATAATAATATTGCTGTCTGTTATTGAGACTATGGTAACAAGACTCTCTAATCAACCAGAAGGGAATTTTTTCTTTATGTTTCAACAAGAGCTAAGTGATCTGCCAGCACTGTTGGTTCAAGATAAGGATCTTTTTTACTATAACCCTTGTATGGGACAGAATACTGAAAGTCAACATACTCAATGTGCTTGGTGATATGTGACCTTCAAACACATTCTTATTTTGGGACTTGGGCTCACCCTTGTCCTGAGAAGTGTTTCCTTCCCTTATTAACTTTTCTAATTAGAAATTAAAATATATTTAATCTTAGGTGAAGAAAACATAATGGGACCATGGATTCTCATAACAGACAGCAGAAATCATATCCAACCAAATCCCCTAATATTCCGGATGAGGAAAGAGTAATTCAGGTTGATTAACAGTCTTCCATGGTCCTATAACCAGGATATATTATAGTAAAGCCCAGACCAAAATGGTACAGGCTTCCTCCTCCAGAGTTCTTTTGGTCACTTGATCCTATTTCTTAGTGTAGAAAACAAAGAAGAAAACACACAACTCCAAACCTGAGCTCTTAACAGAATATGATTTTCAGAGTAAATCTAAATTAGTGCCAAAAATACGTACTAATGAAACAGTTCCCTACTCAAAGACATTCTTGGCTCCCTGTAGTTTTGGTCTGTTTGAGATCTTTACTCTGACCCTTCACACCATTTCAAAAAGTTAGAAACCAATAATGTCAAGATTTCAAATATAAAACACAAAATGACAAATCAATTCTGTCTAATTTTTCATACTTAAAAAGTTAATGAAACCTGTGATTTCATCTACAGAAACAAATGCTTTCTTGGCTGTATCTCATGGAATAAAGGGAGTTTGGGAATCAATTCTGTGTAGTGTCTCCATCATTCTTTTGCCCACTGGGAGTATACTCATTACAAAAGTGTCAAGAGAAAGGGCTGGGGATATAGCTCAGTTGGTAGAGTGCTTGCCTCACATGCACAAGGCTCTGGGTTCAATCCCCAGCACCACAAAAAAAAAAAGTGTCAAGAGGGATATCTAAAAAGTAGGGTTCAAACATAAATGGAGACAATTCAAATCCTCAGGGAATGCACCCATTGCCAAGAGGCAGGAAATCATAAAATTGTGTTGCATCCTGTTTCATAGATAAAAATTGAGCCTAAAAATGCTAAGCCCCACTCTGGCACAGTCAAAAGAAAACCCCAACCTTTTCACTACTTGCCAGCTATTCCATCTTAGGCACATCCCTTAACCTCTTTGTATCTCAGCTTCCTAATCTGTAAAGTGGGTATGATAAAAGCACTGCCTCATAGAAACCGAGAGGGAAGATCCACAGTGTGTGCCATGTACATATACATATATACAGCATGGGACACACAGTGAGACTCAATAGTGTTTGCTGTCCCATCATCTCATGTATGGATTGCCTAAAAAACTTAAATGGAACAACAAATACACTATTTATGGTAATTTTGAATAATATTTGGTTTTAGAGTTCAATTCTTTTGAGAAAAGTAATAGGTGGATGATTAGTGGTAATATTAATGATAATTATACAATAAGCTCTAGATTGTGATTCCTAATCTATCCTAATGCACCTGTATCAATTTCATTAAAACATTCGCAGAATTAGAAACTGGGAACTTAAGGAGTTAATGTATCTAAAAGGATCTCATTCTACTTTAACTCATTTTGAAGAATGAAAACACAAATTGATGCTTATCTGATGGAATCAGGAAAAAATTTCCCTTACGGTTCAGCATTGCACAATTGGAGTCTGAGAGTAGCAGAAGTAAAGAGTGCGAGAGCAGAATGTGGGTGTAGAGAGGTTTGAAGGCACAAATTAAACACCTCTGCAACTCATACCTCCGAGGGACACTATCACCATTTGAACAATGTTGACCAAGTTTCAACTGAAATTCTTTGGGTGCCAGCCTCCCAGGGTGCAAGTGAGTATATTGAACAAGGTGCAATCTGCAACCTCTCCTCATCTGAATTCTATGGCTTTAAGGAACTTGCCTGAGGCCACACAGCTAATCAGTGACAGAAGCCGGGTTGAAACTGCTCCCAGCTCTGTTTTGGCATCTTCTCCATTCTTCCTCCTATTACACAATTGGTTTTTGTTTCTATTGAGTTATCTTTGCTCTTTATACAGTTGAATGTTGTTAAATGGGCTCATTGCTTTTTCAAGAAAACCCATGCATTCAATTTCAGATATTTATCTTATCAATATTTGAGAGGCAACAGACTGGAAAAATACTGAGTTAAGAGTTACATCTAGTTCAAATTCTAGTTCTGTCATTTAAAAACCAGGTGACGTTGGGCTAATTACTTCTGTTCATTCTCAGTTTCTTTATCTAGAAAATGGAATGAATAAAACCAACTCTGGGATTTGGGGGAGGACTAAGATGACATTTTTAGTGGAATTGACAATCTGCATCTCCTCCTCTGTGCTAGTAGGTACTCTTAGTTCCAAATATTAACACTTTCCTAGATTAGTACAAAAGGAAATTTCGTTTGTGACATGTAACTGAAGGAGGGAGATCAAGAGGTGCATGGTACAAGTGGAAACAGGACACTGTCGGATGGCTCCATGGGAGGTCAGCTGGCGGCCAGGCAGAACAAGAACCAGAGGCAGGTGAGGCTGAGAGGCTCTGAAGTGGTGCTTAAGAGAGTGTGCCAGGTGGTTCCCCAGAGAGATGCTATACAAACAGCACATGTCCCTTCTTCCCACCACAGTCAGGCATTATGACACTGGGTTGACCTGCATCACAGGCAGCTTGTTGTTAATGCTTGACTTAAACCAGATGTTCAGCAGCCAAGTTAATCCCAGTTACTAAAGTAGTATAAATTTCTGATATTCTACACTCAGTGCTCATTATCCGAGATTTCTACTTAACAATTCATAGTCTTCTCATTTCCAACCATTTTTCCCTTTTTCAATATTTTCTGGTTTTCTTAGTTGATACGGAATTCCATTTTGGTGATACATAACTATCTGATCTGATCTTCAAAGTTTTACTGGCCTAGAAAGAGTTTTCACAGATAGTTCAGTTATAGTCACATATAAACTTTGAGTAAGTAAATACTTGAAAACACATCCGTTTGATTAGAACATATGAAAGTAGTTTAAAAAATTACATTGTTTCCAAGCACTTATTTACTTAAAGTTCAGAGTAGAAGACACATGTTGAATTTTGCCTGTGCCAAAAATGTGAAGTGTAAATTTTTAAAGATTAAATAGGGAGGCCCACATAGTAGCCAAACCTCCGGCAACATATTTGAACCTCTCTGCATCTCTCACGGCTTCTAATTCACCTTCCTCTTCCCTTTGTTCTTAGCACAGTTAGAAAAAAATGTCTTCCCTTATCCTGCACTTGAGCATCTTCAACTCTTTATTTCTATCCTGAGTGGATGGATATTTCTATCCATCCTCAGCATCACAAAATTGAGAAGGAAGGGAGGGAGGGAGGGAGGGAAGATGGAGGGAAGAAGGAAGGAATGAAGGAAACAGATTTTCTGAACTAAATTAAGTGTTCTCAATGAAAGAATTCATGTACTTTGTTCCATTTCATTTCAAAGCACTTTCAAATTAACAGAAAAATAATGTTAAATGTAAAGCTCTATCTTCAAATATTAAATATTATTGTTATTTTTATTATTATTGGATAAAAATTTAAAAATTGATCAAAGACATGAGAAGACTTTTGGAGGTCTCTAGAAATCACACCATGGAGCAAGTATTGATGCTTTTCTCAATGCAAAAATAGTCTCAGAATCTTTTTCTGAGTTTCAACCTATGAGATTGTTACAAAATGAAGTCTTCCTAATACTTCAAAGGTACAATGGTGAATTATGCCTCTTTTGGAAAATGTTTCCTGGAACCACAGAGGCCAGGATTGTAAATAAGACAATTTGATATAATAAGAATATATGGTTTTAAAACCTGTTAAATGATGTGACTGGTTTTTCAATAGTTTTGCACAGGGCAGTCCTACACAGCCGTAGCTACTCCTTCTCTACTTCTTCTAACCTTTAGCTTTTCTATTTCTTCCAGTATTTGAAGGTATTATGCCCAAGAGTTTGAAGACGTCCAGCTCACCTTCTCTGCCATTTTCCCCCATTATTGGGTAGGTAGCCAATCTGACCTCCTTACTTAAGGCAGCTGAGGGCATGTCCATAGGGAACAGAGAAAAAAGGCAAACCCCACTCATGGGTATAAATAGTAGTTCCCTCGTCACACTCATAGTTTCATCTGAAATTGATGACCTTGGAGATCCTGTCCAAGCATTAGTAGACTCCTATTTAAAAAACTGAAGGAGGGCTGGGATTGTGGCTCAGTGGTAGAGCACTCGCCTAGCATGAGTGAGGCCCTGAGTTCAATCGTCAGCACCACATAAAAGTAAACAAATAAAATGAAGGTATTGTGTTCAACTACAACTAATAAATATTTTTTAAAAACTAAATGGAAACATAAATTAATAAAACACAGTCCCTACTCATAAGCTGCTCCTGGTTGCACTGGGAAGTAACTATGACATCAGGCAAAATGTAGTAAAAGCTGTGATAGCAACAGCAAGAGAGGAGGACTTCACTTTTATTGGGTGAACAAGGAAAAAGCTGCTGGGTTTTGAAGATTACATAAAGTTCATGTCTGCAAATATAAAGGGAAGCGACATTTCACATAGAGTAAAAAGCCTAAAATAAAAGGTATAGAGACTAAAAATGTGTCATGTGAAGGTGGAGCCCAGAAAAGAGAAAAGCCTGGAATAAACTTTTATCTATGGCAACTCTCATAGATTAAAAAAAAAAAAAAAAGTGCGTGGTACAGCCCCAGAATGGGCCTGGCCCTGTTCATTTTTGTCATACTACCTATCATAGTTGCTAACTCCGTACTTGTCGATTTGCTTATTTAATTTCTTTGTAGATTTATGGATTTCTAACATACTATGTTCTTACAGAAATATGTGTATATGCATATATAAATAAAGTATATGTCATCTGCTACTCCTGTTGATTTTCATTGCTACAAGTGGGTTCTTATTTTAATTGTTATTACTAAAATTTCAGTTATGTGTTACTCTTGCCCATTTTTCCATTTTTAATTTTGAAGCTGTTGTCTTAAGAATACCATTGTTCCCAGTGAATCAATTCCCACGGCTCCCACTGAGACAGCTCACCTCTTTCAAGGCTTTGTTGCCAGTGAGCAGGATCTCTTCCCACTGATCTTACTTGTACAGGGCCATTATTGAGTGCACTCTTATCTTTTTGTTCACAAGAGACAAAGGGAAGTGGTACTTTTGTTAGAAGTGGCAGAGCAGTAATAATTCCATCCTTGACTGTACAAGGCATTTACAAATTTTGATAAAAGACACTTTTTAAAGTTCTTTCTAAAAATTGAAAAAGAATCTTTTGGTTGCCTTCAGAGATTGTATGGCTCTGATTTAGTGACTATACAATAGCTTTGCATTTGGGCTATTCAACCTTGGTTTAACCCTCCAAAACTGGAACATTTTGTCCCTACATCTTTATCTGAAAATGAGTTCTATAATGCTAAGCTGATGGAAGAATGGTTTAATGACTTGAGTGAAAGAATGGCACAGATACAGCATTTTGTACCCTATCACCGGAACTGAAGAAATATACTAACCATATTAAAATGGGAAATAATCTCTGAAAGACCACTTACCTAAGAGAAAGTAAAATTATTCCCTCAGCCACCCAATATCCATCTGAACTTTTTAGTATTAGAAATCAAATCATATCTTTATTGAATGACCTAGGCACATTGGATAAATATGTAGTTAATTATATAATATGTCTATTTGCAGGGGAGGTAATCATGGATTGAACCCAGGGACACTTAACCACTGAGCCACATCCCCAGCTCTTTTTATGTTTTTACTTTGAGACAGGGTCTTGCCAAGTTACTTAGGGCCTTGCTAAGTTGCTGAGGCTGGCTTTGAACTTGTGATCCTCCTGCCTCAGTTTCCCAAGTCACTGGGATTACAGGTATGTGCCACCATGCCTGCCCTACAATATGTTCAAACAAACAACTTTATGTTGCTTCCAAACATTCAGTTAGAAGCAAAGTCCTTTAATAAACTATTGAATATGCCTATATCTATGTGGCTTTTTGAAGTTGAGTATAAGTATGTAAGTCCTGAAAATGTGTATGATATGTCAAGATCATTGTATTGTCTTGAGCAACTAATAAAAAAAAAGAGAAAGAGAATGAACAAATTTATTGTTCCATGGGAAATTGTTCTACAATATTAAGTGAGAAAGGGGATAGTCGTATAGTATAAAGAGAGTCTGATATTCCCAGACATTTGGGCAATAAATGGTGTAGGCAGTCTGAAAGGAATGTGGACAGAGAAGCCAGACTAGTGGATACTTTTAGCCAGGAGAATGAGAAATCACATCCAGAGAGGAATGTTCAGGCCAAGAGTAGATAGGCAAGGAGGCAAGTCAAGAAGATAAGCTGGGACCAGAAACTCAAAACAAAGGCCCCAACTCAGACAAAGGGTCTAAGTCACAGGAGTCAAGAGTTAGCCAGAGGTTCTGGTTAAAGGTAGAGAGCCCTGTCTACGAGATACCCAAACTCCTTGTTAACTACTATCCTGGTTCCCTGTTTTACCTCAATCCCTGGGCATCAGAAAGGGGTCTCTGGGTCAAAGAGCAGTCCCCCCACAACACCCTCACTGTATGTAGCCCTGGTGTATACCAGAGTGCCCTTCTCCTCCATAGTGGAGTGTGAAGTAGAAAATACTCTTAGTTCCCAGTCCTACAACTCCTGTATATGATCCATGATTAGACAGTTGAGCACTCTTGCCCAGATCTGTGAATCTGAGAGGAGACATAAATATGAAAGAAATCTAGGGTTTACTAAGAGCAACTGGGGTGGTACCAAAGAGGGCGACCATGAATGTTGGCATAGTCCTGTAGCAGTAGTCTTCTGCCAATCTTCTTGAGACAAGACTCTTATACACCCCACTCTTTGTACTTACACAATTTTCTGGCTTCTGTCCTCCAGTTTTCATTCTATACCTTGCTATGGATTTAGCAAGACCCTTTTTAGTGAATTCCTATTGGTTTAAGATGGACCTTGATTTTACTGCTGGCAGCTGAGTACTCCATCTGTTATTCCTGATAAAAGTTTATTCCAGATCTCAGGATAACACTGCCTTCCTGCAGCCAGCCAGTCATCAGGTCTTTTAGAATCAGCCTCCTCAGTTTCTCATATCTGTACCTGTTCTTCCATTTCTACTGTAACTGCCACATCACTTGTTACCATGATGACTGTGAGAAGACAAGAGATACTGCCTGTCTGAGCCTCATAAATTCATCTTTCAAATCACAACTAATTATGCCAGTGAGTTTGGCTCATATCTCAGGGTAGAGATTATATTTTAAGAAATAACAATAAACCCATCTCATGTAAGAACACCAGAAACTGACCTTTCTACTGAAGGGAGAATATAAATTCCTGTAAGAGACAAACTCAATTCCAATATGGGTATTTTCCAAAGGACTAGCCCACCCATCCAGCCTCTGAACAGTCACCTTCAGAGGACACGGATATCCCTGTCCTAAGCACATCGCCTCTTCCAAGAACTGCACGTGGTTTATTAGGAGCATGAGGGTAGTTGGATCATTTTGCTCTCATTCATCCTTGATGACTGGCCTTTCTAAAACAACCGTGACTGTGTCACTCTCCTACTTAAGATCTTTTGGAAACTTTTTCCTATTTTTCAAGACAAAGTTCAAAGTGCTTATCTCAGTTTATAGCCCTACATGATAGGACCCTTGATTTTGTTATTTCCTATAACTCTCCTTCATATGATCTCAATTACAGCTGGGATATAGTTCTCTGGAGGAGTTAGCATGTTTTAAGCAAACCTCTTCTAATTGGGATAACCTTTATTTTAAATTTTAAAATATTAATGGTTTAGAAAGATGAAATACTTCTTTAAGACTTAGATTTTCTATTTGCTTATTTATTTTGGTATCACAGATTGAACCCAAAGGAGGTTAACCACTGAAGCCCATCTCCAGTTCATCTTATTTTGTACTTTGAAACAGGGTCTTGCTAAGTTGCTCTAGTCCTCACTAAGTTGCTGAGGCTGGTTTTCAACTTGCGATCCTCCTACCTCAGCCTCCCAAATTGCTGGGATTATAGGCGTGCACCATCAAGCACTACAACAACAACAAAACTTATATTTTTTTAAAAAGGAGTTTCTTTTCTCATCCTTCTTATCTCTGATTTCTACTTCCCAAAAACAACCAAAACTTATTTTCTATTATGTCTTGTTTGGAGCCATATCTTTAACAAAAAGCTTGCATTATTAGTTCTTGTCATTTTTCAGGTTTTTATATTATTTATTGACTTCCAACTATTTAAGATAAGGATTTAGCTGTCTTACATATTTCAGTTTCCTAATCCTCCTAGTTAGTTAAGACATTTGGTTAACTCGATATTTTGTTCCAATTGTAAATATTACTTTGCAGCTACTTTGAAAATCCCTTTGAAAATTTCTCTTGAGTTAATCATTGTGTCATTTTTAATTCACTTTCTTGCTTTTCTATAAACCTATCATTTATTTACCCCCAAACTCCCTAAAAATAGTGAACATTCTCCATTCGATAATTTCAAACATATCTGACAATCAACTTCACTTTTTCCCTGGATATTCCTATTCAGATGCCCCTATCATCAAGTCTACTCTGGACTGGTTCTTCACACCTCTCATTCTAGGCCCTCTGTTCATGTGGAACCCACTGATCACACCCTCCTTTTATAAGAGCACATCCTGGGTAACTTCCTAAAACCTGAAGGGAAATTTTTTGAGATGTTGATATCTGAAATTGGCTTAATTATACCTTTGTGTTTGATCAATTGTCTGGGTATCAAACTATAGAATGGAATTACTTTCCTTTTGAGTTTAAAGATATTGCTCTTCCTTTCTTCCAGTGTTGGTATGAACAAAAATTGATCTGATCCTAACTGTTGATAATTGGCGTAGGACCCATTGTTTTCTCTCTGGAAGGTTTACAGATCTACTCAAGGACTTAGTGTTTTGAAATGTCATGATGATGTGTCTTGATGCAGTTCCTTTTCTCATCTATTGTTGAGGTTGTGCAGAATGAATCGTTCCTCTTCCAGGATTCCCTTCACTTTCAAAAAGGTTTCCACTTTGGTCCACTAAGCGACTATTTGTCCTTTCATTAACTAGCTTCCTTTTCCTCTTAGTGTCTTTGCTCTCTAAGTTTTTGCCTTTAAAAAAATAATTAATGTCATTTTAGTGGGATTTAAAAATGGATCATTGACTAACCTCTTTTTGCTCAATCTATCATATATTACTGGAAATCCTCTGTTTAGAATAGTCCTCACATAGCTATTAGATCGAAGCATATTACATGATTAATAATCATTTGTGAACTTCAAAAATGACAATTTCAAATAATTCAAGCCAAATAACTTCTACCTGACCTTTAAGCCTTAGTACCTCAGGTATCCCCTTATCAGGACTTTTTATCTGGCTTCCTTAATTTAAATCCTATTCTTTTCCCATTGTATACTGGGTATATCACTGTATAGTACTTACTTCACTATGATGGTATCCTGGGTTTACCTCTCTGTCTTTCCCACCAGACTTAAGGCAAGGAACCATATCTTATTTAGGTTTGAATATACTTCATGTAACTCAGTGATTGGTAAACAATGGGTACACAATAACTGCTTAAGTAAATGAGGATATAAAAGAGAACAGCTAGCAGGTCAGTGAGTATGGGTGCCATAATCCACTCTTCTCACCTAAATTAGGCCCAGGTATCCCTGAAGCTTGGGTACAACTCCTCTCCATTAATGCATCTGGGAAACTGAGGAGATGGTAGTTATCCACCCGCCATGCATTCAACATATAGCCTTGGTCCAGGTACAGGGTGATTTCTATAGATATTCCTGATCAAAGAATGGGGAACAAAGGAGTCAGGGGATAATTTGCTGTATCTCTGTTCTGCTCTACAGGCTCTTGGTCCCACACCCTCTGAGTCACCCTTCCTTTGTCATGAAAGATAGGACCTGTTTGTACCTGAATAATTTTCTCAGTCCTCTCCCTGCCAGTATCATTTAGAAGCCAAAGCCTTCATTTTATTTATTTTATTTTTCTGCCTCTGTTCCTTTCAGTCCAAGCCAGCCAGTGTTCATTGATAGGATTTTCTAAAAAAAAAAAAAAAAACTTTGTGAGACTTATATGAAGTTCTCTGAAGTTCACAACATTGGACAAATGCCACCCCCATAAAGTTCTTCTAGATAGCTCAAATCTACCTTGGGCTTCTGCTGAAAAAGCTAAGAGAACATTCGAAGCTTTCCAAGGACTTATTGTTCAAGAATATCTATGAGATACATCCTTAATCTCTTAAAAAAAAAAAAAAAACCTTTGTTGAATGAACAATCACATAACCTGGTCCTTCACTCTTTCTGAGGTCTTAACAAAATGTTAGACAATCACTTGCCTTTCTCCTAGACTACCTATTGTTGGCAGTACTCAGAGACACTTCTTAATTTTACCTTTGTGGTGGTGGTGTTATCTGGAGAAGATGAGAATTATCAAAACCATCAAGTCCTGGCTCCTTCTTATTTAACGGTTCTTCTCTCAATTTACTTTTCTACTCTTGAATTATTATAAGCAGCCAGAGAAAACCAGGCAAAACTTTCAAAAACTCTTCTTAGAAATTCCTTAGCCACAGTGGGTACGGTGGCACACACCTGTAGTCTCAAAGGTTTAAGAAGCTGAGGCAGAGGAGGATCGCAAGTTCACAGCCAGCCTCAGCAATTTAGCAAGGCCCTCAGCAATTTACTGAGACCCTGTCTCAAAATAAAAAATAAAATGGTTGGGAATGTGACTCAGTGGTTTAGCACTCTGGATTTAATCCCCAGTACTAAAAAAAAAAAAAGGAAAAAGAAATATATTTAATGCAGGCATGATGGCCCATACTTGTAATCCCAGAGACTCAGAAGACTAAATCAGGAGGATCACAAGTTCTGGGCCATCCTTAGCAACTTAGCAAAAACCTAAATTTTAAAAATTTAAAAAGATTAGGGATGTAGCTCAGTGATAAAGTACTCCTGGGTTTAATCCCCATGGAAGGGAGGGAGGAATAAAATAAATTTCTTTAGCTACATTACCAAGTTCATTAAGCACATTTTCTACTTGGAAGAAGGCTCTACCCTATTCAAGTCTTGATATAATTAAATCCCCTTCTGACACCTTGAATGAATCGTATAAGAGATACTGATCCAGAGGACCCAGCAAAGTTGCACCTAGATTCTTGATGTCTGGTTGTTGACAGAATTCAGTTCTTATAGGCTGTTGTTCTGGGGTGGGGAGGGGGGTCCTTAGGTGTTCATTGCCTAATGATCAGAGGATACCCACAATTCTTTGCTCTGTGGCCCTCTTAACAGGGAAGATCACCATATGGGAGCTTACTTTATAAGAGTTAAAAAGTTTAAAAAAAAAGAGTTCAAGCAAGAGAAAAGTCACAATCTTTCATAACCTAATCTCAAAAATAACATCCTGTTACTTTTTTTTTCTTTTTTCTTTTTTTTTTTTTTTTTTTTGCTACTGGGGATTGAATCCAGGGGTTTACTTAACCACTGAACTGAGTCACATTCCCAGCCCTTTTTATTTTTTATTTTGAGACAGGGTCTCACTGAGTTGCTAGAGCTGGCTTTGAACTTGTGAGCCTCCTGCCTCAGCCTCCTGAGTCTCTTGGGTTGCAGGAGTGAGCCCCTGTGCCCAGCCCTGTTACCTTTTTCATGGGCTATTAATTTATAAGCAACCTTCTTGATCCAATTCGCACTAAAGGAACTGAACTACAAAAACTACAACAGTCCACTGATATATAACAAAGATGCTCTTTGCTCCCATTTCTCTTTCTTTTTTAGAAAATTGTGGTAAAATACATATAACATAAAATTACTTTCTTAGTCATTTTTATGTTCACATGTTCACACTCAGTGATATTAAATACATTCATCACGCTGTGCAACCATCACCACCATCCATGTCCATAACGCTTTTCATCTTGTGAACTGAAACCCTGTACTCATTTGACCTCATTCTCCCCTATGAGAGCCACTATTCTACTTTTGGTCTCTATGATTCTGTTTATTCTAAACACCTCATCTGAGTGGAATTGCAAACATTTTCTTTTTGTGGTTGGCTTTTTTTCATTTAGCATAACGTCCTCAAGTGCATCCATGCTGTAGCATGTCACAATTATTTTTTTTTAAGGCTAATGTTTTATTGTATGTATACACCACATTTTCCTTATCCACTCATCTGTTGATGGCTATTTGGGTTGCTTCCATGTTTTAGCTATTGTGAATAATGTTATTATGAACATGGGAGAACAAATATCACTTCAAAACCCTACTTTCAATCTTTATATAACCAGTCTCACCTTTCAGTTCTCACAGATAGTATCCTCAAGATCCAGATTTCTACTAACAGTTTGTTCAAATCAATTTAGGCTTTCTTTATCATTTTCCTCAAAAATTTTTCAGCTTTGTCCCATATCCCAAAGCAACTTTAATATTTTTAGCTATTTATTACATTAGCATACCACATATCTGATACCAAAATATGTATTAGTTATATATTACTGCATAAAATTATTCAAAACTTAGTAAATTAAAATAACATTGTGTTATAGTTTCTGTGGATCAGTAATCCAGATGCAACTTGGGTGGGTTCTCTGGCTCACGGTCTCTCACAGCACCAATTAGTGTCAGAAAAGGCAGCAATCATCTCAGAGCTTAAATAATGAAGTTCTCTTCCAATTTTGTTATTGGAAAAATTCAGTTCCTTACAGGATGTTGGCGTGTGGGAGTCTCAGGTCTTCATTGCCTGTCAGTCAGAGGATACCCACAATTCTTTGCTATATGACCTTCTCAGTAGCAGCTTATTTTCTCAGAGTGAAAGAAGAAGCAAAGAGAATTTAAGCAAGAGAGATCTTTCATAACTTTATCTCAGAAATGACATCCTATTACCTTTTACATACATAGGCTATTAATAAGAAAGCCTCTTGATCCAAATCACACTAAACGACTGGAATTACACAAGGGTATGAACATAAGGGGGCAGGAATCACTAGGACTCATTTTAGAATCTGCTTACCACTTCATAAAAATGTATGAGTGTGCACTTATTATTTTCAAGTTAATATTTTTCAAGGTTTATTAATGTGTCGTCACTCTTCTAAGTGAGTTGCTTACATTAATTCATTTGATTCTTTTAATAGTCCTAGGAGGAAATTACTATTGTCACTTCTCTTTTACATATAAGTAATCACATAATTTAAACTTAATTGAAATTTAAAATTTTAAATAATTTGCTAAGATCTTATAGCAAGTAAACAGTTAAACCAGTATTTAAACCCACAATATATACTTTCTTATTTAAAAAGACAGAACATGAGGGAGGAAGTGAACATCAGGAAGTGCCTATTAAGTTAAAAATTTTAGAGCATTTCCCTTCTGAACTTTTCATGGTGATGTCATACAAGTGACAGGATTATAAATATCTCTCTGTTAACTTTAAATTTTCATAAACATTCTTTTCATGGGAAAAGTTATGATTGGAGAGATTTGAGTGCCATACCCTAAGTCACTAGACTGTATGCTGCTTTTCTCATTTTATATCATAAGTGTTGTCTCATATGATCATTTTTTAAAAATACAATGTTTATTCTTTGAGAGCTGTAATTCAGTACTCATATCACATTGCTTCATTGACTATGGTACCTTAAAAGTTGATTTTAATTTTCTTTTCACACCATTGTTTATTTTGTTGTGCAAAATTTTTTATTTTGATGCTATCCCACTTATTAATTCTTGGTTTCATTTCCTGAGTTTTACTAGTCTTACTGAAGAAGTTGATGCACCTATATTTTAATGTGTCAACCCTGAATTCTCTTATAGCAGTTGCAAAGTTTCTAGGCCTTTGATTCACTTTGAATTGATTTTTGTGCAGGGTGAGAGCAAGGAATCTAGTGTCATTCTTCTACATATTGATATCCAGTTTTCCTAGCACCATTTGTTAAAAAGGCTGTCCTTTCTCCAATGTATATTTTTGGTGCCTTTTCAAAGATTCTGTCTTTACATATATTTGTTCATTATCTTTCTATGATCATAGTGAGGTGAGTAAAATTATCCCTATTTTACACATGAGGAAACTGAACCCTAACATCACATAGAAAGAAGCTGAGCTGGGTTCTGAATCTATGTGAAGTACATTACACTCAAAGCCTACGTTCCAAAGCCTGTGCTCTAAATCAGTACACTATCATGTCTAATATTAGTTATTCTATATATATGTACATATATGTATCTATCCTTCTCTAAAGTTATGATCATGATGAATCTGCATGATGCCTTAGTCCATGCAGACTGCTTTAACATATACCTAAACGAAGTGGTTTATAAACAATAGAAATTTATTATTGAGAGTTGTGGAGGCCAGGAAGTCCAAGGCACCAGCAAATTCAGTGTCTGGTGAGGCTTGTTCTCTATTTCATACACAATACCTTCTAGCTGTGTCTTCACATGGCTGAAAAGTCAAGGACTCATAAATCTGGACCAAGTTTCCAGAGCTCTTATATGTTCCCCTAACTTTATAATAGCCCCTCCATTTCTATGGGGATTTCAAAGGGAGTAGGAAAGAAGAATGTCTGGTTGTCATATATCCTGATATTCTCTATTGTGTTCTACCAAGGTGTGTTGAAACATTATTTTTTCTCTAATTCCACATAGCATACTTCATGAGGTGAAAGTATTTAATGCAGATATTTTAAGCATCAGAATGGCTGCGTGATTCTGATCTCCTTATCTCTCATTTCTGATCAGTACGCTTCCTACTAAACATTTCAGGATGTATAAAATTAATTAGTTCAATATTTGTTGATATTTATTTTTTGTTGGAGTATTGATAGATGGTAGGTTGTGGTAAAGCAAATATATTAAAATGTTCATATTAATATCAACATGGTAAACCTATAAATTCAAGTCCAGAGATAATCACAGACTTAATCAGCAGCTTGATGATTCCCAGAGATTCAGGCTCCTTCTAGATTCTTCCTTGCCATCACTGAACTCTTGTCCTCTTTCTCATAATATAATATGGGCACAGATTCCAGACAACATGTCCATGTTCCCAGCATCAGGATGGAAGCAGGAAAAAAAAGTACTTAAGCCTTTCAGATGGTTACCAAAAATTCCACACAGCATTTCTATTTGTATATCACAAGCTCAATTGTAGTCAGTTCACAACTAGCTGCAAATGAATGTTTAGATAAATGGTAGATGATTGACTAAAAGTTGGGGCTCCATAGTGAAGGAGAGCAGGAAGGGATAAATGGCTATGGGAAGTCCTTTATACTCTCCTCAATGGCATACAGCATTGTGACATTTTTTTTTAAAGTAGCTCACCCATTATGTCATGTCACCCAGAAATACTTCAATATATGACACCAACAGTTAAAGATACTTTTCAACATAACCACAAGGACCAATAAATGACAACCCCAAGACTAACATCTCTTTAACATACAGATCATGTTCAGTTTTCCAAGACTGCCTCCAAAAGTGTCATTTTATTTGCCAAAATCAGTATCCAACGCATTGCATTTGGTTGATATGTCTAGAAACATTTTCTTTTCTAATATTTACTTCTTAGTTGTAGTTGACACAATACCTTTACTTTATTTTTATGTGGTGCTGAGGATCGAAACCAGGGCCTTGCACATGTTGGCAAGCACTCTACTGCTGAGCCACAACCCCAGCCCCTAGAAACATTTTCAGTGATAAGATAATCACCCCTCACATGCTGGGGATTGCCATTTCTAGNAAAAAAAAAAAAAAAAAAAAAAAAAAAGACACTTAGGGAAACTTTACTGTGGTCTAAACAAGGAATTGCTCGTTTCACTAGGTGACGATGGCATTTGGTAACGTAAGATTTCCCCCCTGTTCAGGAATATAGAGTGAGATAAGGAAGAGTGCAATGGCCTATGCCTGAAATTTGTTTTAAAATACTTCATCAAAGTGGAAAAAACAGATGGAATAAATGTGACAAAATGTTGATAATTGTTGAATCTGGGTGATAAGTTTGGGAGGTGGGTGTTAAACTACTCTCTACTTATGTAAATGTTTAAATTTCTTCGTAATAAATTTTTTGTAAACAAAGAAATCCCTAACCATTCAACTTTAAACCAAATAGTCTATAAACTTTTTTCATGGAAAAAAATTTACATTTGTTTTTCTTTAATTTTCAATGAATTTTTCTCTGTATTTTGGCATTCCTTCTATCCTTCCTCAGCCTATTTGAAAAAGCTTTAGGAAAAACTTTGCCAACTAAACAGCCCTGCGTGGGGAGAGGTTATTTAACATAAATAAAGCACAGTACCATTCAAATGACTAATAATAGAGAACTGGTAGTATAGAATATTAGAATTATATAGCTATTGAGAAGAGTTGTTTTGAAAAAAACTAACCACCTAGGAATTGTTGTATTGATTGAAAAAAATCATAAAATGAAAATATGATAGAAAGACAGACTGTAACTAACAGTGGAGCCTCCCTGAAAAAACTGACACAATGGATAAAATTGTATGCAGAAGTCTCCTTAAAATGTCTCCCAGAAAAATATGAAGGTCTCCAAATTTGTGTATTTACTAAGTAGGATGGAGATGGAGAATGGGATTGTCCCTGCTGAACTTAAACCCATATTCAGGCTTATTCAAATTTGTTTCTTTTCCTCCCCTCCTTTTAAAATTATATTCTAAGTTAACAGTTTACAATTGTATATATATATGGGGTTTAAAGTGATAAGATTTATAAATACAACATAGAAAAATAAAGCTAATTAACGGGGCTGGCGTTGTGGCTCAGCAGTAGAGTGCTCGCCTCAGTGAAGCACTGGGTTCGATCCTCAGCCCCACATAAAAATAAATAAATAAAATAAAGGTATTGTGTCCAACTACAACTAAAAAAAAACTACGATAAAAAGCTTATTAACACATCCATCACCTCAAGTACTTGTTTGTTTTTGTTTTTTTTTTTGGTGAGAACATTTGAAATGTACTCAACGTTTTTTTAAATGCACAAGACACTATTAACTATATTTACCACACCCTGCAATAAATCTCAAAAGCCTTACTCCTCCTAAAAGATATTGTTGCCTTTGACTGACAATCTCCCACCCACCCCAACCTTTGTAGTCACCACTCTGCCCTCTGCTTCTATGAATTCAATTATTTTAGATTCCCCTCTGAAGTAAGAACATTAGATATTTGTCTTTTGTGAACTCCTCATTTTTTTTAATTTTTATTAACGTGTGTTAGTTATAAATATTAATGGAGTTTAGCATATTTTCATACATGCATATGGCATGCACTAATTAAATCCAGCCTCTCTTTATCCACCTATCTCCCCACTTCTCAATCTCTAGCAATCACTGTTTTTCTTCAGGTTGACATATTTTAGCATCCACCTGTGAGAGAGAACACATTTCTGTGTCTGGCTTATTTGGCTTAATAAAACAGCCTCCAATTCCATTCATTTTGCTGCAACAGATAAAATGTCGATTCTTCTTTATGGCTCAATAATACTCCATTGTGTATCTGTACTACATTTTCTTTATCTATTCTTCTGTTGATGCGCACATAGGCTGATTTCATATCTTAGCTATTGTGAATAGTGCTATAATAACCACATCTTTTTGGTGTGCTATTTTATTTCTTTTGGATATATGTCAAAAGTGGGATAGCTGAATCATATATTAGAATTGTTAATTATTCTCCATAATGGTAATGCTAATTTACATTCCCGTCAATAGTGTTTAAGAGTACTTTTTTTCCTGCATCCTCACCAGCATTTGTTCTTTGTTGTTTATTTGTTTTGTTTTGTTTTTTGATAGTAGCCATTTCATCTATTGCAGGTTTGATTTACATTCCCAGTGGCTAATGACACTGAGCAATTTTCCATGTATTTATTGGTCACTTGTATTTCTTCTTTTGTGAAGTTTCTATTTGTTCATTGAGATCATTTGCCCATTTTTAAATTGGATTACTTATTTGTTGTTATTGTTCCTGATTTATTCTCAATATTAGCCCTCAGATGAACAGTTGACAAATATTTTCTCCCATTCTCCAGGTTGTCTCTGCCTTCGGTTGATTGTTTCCCTTGCTGTGCAGAAGCTTTTGAGTTTGATGTAATCCCATATGTCTAATTTCACTTTTTTCCCCCCTGTACTTTGGAGATTCTATCCAGAAAATTGCTGCCTATGCCAATGTCTTCAAGTGTTTTCACCATTTTCATTTAGTGGTTTCACAGTTTCAGGTCTTACATTTAAAGGCTTCTCTCCATCGTGTTGATTTTGGTGCAGGGGGATGGGGTCAGTTCAGTATCCTCCATGGTGATATCCAGTTCTCATGGCAACATTTAATGAAGAGGCTGCCCTTTCTCCAGGAAGTTTTTGGTGTCCTTGACAGCAGTTAGTAGGCTACAGATGCCTGGGGTTATTTCTGGGATCTCTGTTATGTTCCATTGACCTGTATCCGTTGTTACACCAGTGCCCTGTTGTCTTGACTGCTATGGCTCTGTAGTGTGCCTGAAATCGGGCAGTGTGAGGCCTCCAGCTTTGTCCCCCCATCCCCCCACCCTGCCTCTGGATTTATTTGTACAAACAGCATAGGAGGACACCAGTTCCCATAGACAGGGGCTCAGAGGTCACACTAGTCCTTCTATCCTCACATTCAGAGGCTTTTACTGTGTAGCCTTCACAGGGACCTGGGCACCTTTGGGGGCCTGGGCACTTTTGGGAAAAGGAGCCAGAGCTGGAGCTGGAGTTGCAGCCTGGGTCTTAGCTTGGGCTTGGGAAGGCTGAGTCTGCAATCCCTGGCTACATGGACACGAGCATACTTCCCGTATTTGGGATGGGCTAGCAAGGCAAGGTGATCAAACTTGCAGCTGGCACCCTTTGGCATCATGGGCTTAACCTCCTTGGGCTTTGCAAGGGCCTTGATAGCCTGGGCACGTGCACTCATGGCCTAGGTGTTGTTTGCATTTTTTTTTCAGGCCCATCTTGTTGGGCTTTCTTGGCAAAACATATTTCTCAGGAACTTGGGATCTACCCCCTTAAGAGATTCATATCTTTGTGATGGGGTTTCTTGAGGCCATTTCTATGCCATTTTCAGGATTGATTGTGTGTGGTGTGGTTCCTGGACTTGGCCCTGTCTGCACCATAAGCCGCTCCCCCACCAGAGCAGTGGAGACCAGAAGAGTCCAGCTTTGTTCTTTTTGCTCCAGAATGCTTTGGCTATTTGAAGTCTTTTGTGCTTCCATATAAATTTTAGAATTGTTTTTTCTAGTTCTGAGAAGAATGTCATTGACATTTTAGTGGAGATTGCATCAACCCTGTATGTCATTTTAGATATTATAACATTTTAGCAATATTACTTCTTCCAATCCCCAAACATGGGAGGCCTCCCCATCATTTTGTATCTTCTTCAATTTCTTTCTTCAGTGTTTTCTAATTATCATTGTAGACATCTTTCACTTCTTAAGTTTATTCTTAGGTGTTTTTTGTTGTTGTTGTTGTTAGTTTTGTTTGTGTGGCTATCATAAATGAGATTCCTCACATGATTTCTTTATTAGAACATTCATCATTGGTGTACAGAAAAGCTGATTTTCTGTGTTCATTTGAATCTTGATACTTTACTGAATTCATTTATCAGTTCTAATAGTCTTTTGGTGGAGTCTTTATATTTTTCTATACATAGAATCACATAATCTACAAACAAGGACAGTTTGACTTCTTCTTTGCCTATTTGTATGCTTCTTATTTCTTTGCCTTGGCTAACTTCTCTGGCAAAACTTCTAATTCTATATTGAATATGAACATTGATAATGGATGCCCTTGTCTTGTCCCTGATCTTATATAAAATGCTTTCAGCTTTTCCCCATTCAATATGACATTGGCTATGGGTTTGTCATATATAACCTTTATTATAGCCAGGTATGATTCTTTTGTACTAATTCATTCAGGGATGTTATTATGAAGAGATGTTGAATTTCATCAATTTTTTTCTGCATCTGTTGAGATGATCATAGGATTTTTATCCTTTATTCTGTTGATAGATGTATTATATTTATTGATTGGACCATCCTTGTTTCCCTGGAATGAAACCAATTTTATTGTACTGAATGGTCTTTTTGATGGGCTGTCGAATTGATTTGCTAGTATTTTGTTGCTAATTTTTGCATCTATGTTCATCAGGGATATTGGCCTGTAGTTTGTGTGTCTGTCTATCTGTCCCTATCTGATTTGGGTAATAGGGAAATATTGGCCTCATAAAATGACTGTGAAAGGGTTCCCTCCCTTTGAATTCTTTGGAATATCTTGAGAAGAATTGATATAATTTCTTTCTTGAAAATTTAGTAAAAGTTGACTAGTTGAGTCATCTACCTGGTCCAGGGCTTTTCTTTGTTGGGAGACTTTTTAGTATTGATTTAATCTTATTGTTTGTAATTGGTCTATTCAGGTTTTTAATGTCCTCGTGGTTCAATTTTTGTAGATCATATTTGTCCAGAAATTTGTTCACTTCAGGTTTTTCATTTTGTTACCATTTAGCTTTTGTAATGAATCTTGATATCCTTTGTATTTCTGTGGTAGCAGTTGTAATGTCTCTTTTTTCTTTTATTAATGTCTCTTTTTTCTTCTCTGATTTTACTTATTTGTGTATTTTCTCTGTTTCTTGTTAGTATTGCTAAAGGTTTACTGATCTTATTTTCCTTTAAAAAAAAAAACAATTCTTTGCTTCATTGATCTTTGGTAATTTTTCTAGATATATTTGTTACATTTCTTCTCTAATCTACATTTTTTCCTTCCTGCTACTATTTTGGGGTTTAATTTATTCTTTTATAAATCTTCAAGGTGCATTGTTAGGTTGTTTGATTGAAATCTTTCAAATTGTTTTATGTATAGTTATTACCATAGCTTCCTTTTCAGTTCTGCTTATCTGTTTCCTGTAAGTTTTGCTATGTTGTGGTTCCATTTAAATTTGTTTCAAGAAATTCTTTCTCTTTTGATTTCTTTTTTTAAAATTTTTAGTTGTAAATGGACACAATACCTTTATTTGATCTACTTATGTGGTTCTGAGGCTTGAAACCAGTGCCTCAAGCATGCAAGGCAAGCACTCTACCACTGAGCTACAACCCCAGCCCTTGATTTCTTTTTTATTTGTTTTTTTTTTCAGTTATACATAACATTAGGATTCGTTTTGACATAATTTTTATAAAAGCATGGAATATAATTTGTTCTAATTCAGTCCCCAGTATTTCCCCTTTCCTTCTCTTCCTCCTTCCCCATGTCCCCTTCTCTCTACTCTACTTAGTCTGCTGTTTACTTTTAAAGGGGGGTAGGGATCCCATCAAAACAAAGGAAAGATAAGTGGACTAGATAAAGGGGATTGACAGGGAGGGAAAAAGGAAGGAATAAGGAAGGAATAAGGGAAGAATAGCACTAAGAATCTGACCTAACTTTCCTATGTACATGTATGAATATATCACATTGAATCTCACCATCATGTGTATCCACAAGACACTAACTATACAAGAAAAAAAAAACCTTTTGATTTCTTTAATGACCCATTGTTCATTCAAAAGTGTGTTGTTCAGTCTTCATGTATTTTTGTAATTTCTAAAATTTCTTTTGTTGACTTCTAGTTTTATTCCATTGTTATCAGAAAGATATAGAATATGATTTCAATATTTTTAATTTGTTAAGACTTATTTTGTGTCCTAACATATGGTCTACTTCTAGAGAAAATTCCTTGCACCAATGAAAAGAATGTGTATTCTGCAGCTGTTGGATGGAATGTTCTATAAATGTGTGTTAAATCCATTTGATCTATAGTATAGTTTAACGCTGATGTTCTTTGCTGATTTTTTGTCTGGGTGATCTGTTCCTTGATGAAAGTGAGGTGTTGAAATCCCCCACTTCTATTATACTAAAGCCTATTGCTCCCTTTAGGTCAAATAATGTTTGCTTTATAAAACTGGGTGATCTAACATACGATGCATGTGAATTTAAAGTCCTTACATCTTCTTGTGGATTCGATCCCTTGTTCATTATATGGTAACCTTCTTTGTCTTTTCTTATAGTTTTTGTCTTAAAGTCTATTTTGTCAGATTCATATATATATATATATATATTATATATATATATGTATATATATATAATATATATATGTGTATATATATAATATATATATATGTATATATATAATATATATATGTGTGTATATATATATAATATATATATACATACATACATACACACACACACACACACACACACACACACCTATTTGCTTTAGGTTTCTATTTGCTCACAATGTCATTTTCCTTCCCTTTACTTTCAGCATGTGTGTGTGTGTGTGTGTGTGTGTGTCTTTACTGGTAAGCTGAATCTTATAGGAAGAATATTGTTAGGTGGTTGTTTTTTGTTTTGTTTTGTTTTGTTCTTGTTTTTGTTTTTTTTAGTCCATTCAACCAGTCTGTATCTTTTTTTTTTTTAATTTTTTATTGTGGGTTGTTCAAAACATTACAAATTTCTTGACATATCATATTCCACACTTTGATTCAAGTGGGTTATGAACTCCCACCTTCACCCCATACACAGATTGCAGAATCACATCAGTTACACATCCATTGATTTACATATTGCCATACTAGTGTCTGTTGTGC